>NW_006408997.1:173769-180683 GCF_000296735.1 Chrysochloris asiatica | reverse complement strand
ATTGCTGTTATTTTTGCCTTTAATTTCCGGTAACAAACCACCCTTTATCTGCTTTCTAATTCTTATAGTCTACATGTGTTACTTACTATCCAAGGGGCGAAGATCTAGTCTTTTTTACAGGACACAAACCACTCCATATGAATTCCAGACCGACTAATTCGACCCTACAGCAAAAAGACAAGCTCTTCCCATTCCCCAAGGCATGGAAGCATTCACTGAGAAGCCATCTGAAGGCGTGTCTCCACCAGCACCACCTCCAGGCTCCAAAAGCAAGACTTTTGATTTCTCCCCTCCAATGTCTGTCAATGCAAAATCAAGCAAGCTGCTTTAACCCAGGAACAACTGAAGTGCTTAACGAAGCATGCTGTGAAAACTGTTAACTCTTAGGGAGCTAAGACAACTCCAGAAACTCTTTTTTGTTGTTATGCGTGTAATTCTTGCTTGTCAGGTTTCAAGAATAACAGCTAACAACTTCATTCTTTAAGCTTACGTTCCTAATTTTGTAAATAATTCTCAACTGCTGGGAAGTCAATCAGAAGTCTTTATACAGGATTCCCTAAATTATTTTCTTATAGTTTTGTTTAAAAAGGTGTTATCTAATCTACCAGTTTAATTCATAATTGGTCTATTTCATATTCTAGTTTTAATTATACAAATTATAATCTAACTCAGTCAGAAATAGAATTTGGTTTATGCTTAGTTGGATTATGCCACATTTTGTTGTTACCCCTTCCCCTTCCATAATAATTCAAAATGATCTATACAAACTTTTTACTGCCTTGAACATTTTTAAAGCAGTTCGGTAAATTAACCCTAAATCCTACTTGGTTACAGCTTCTGCTGTTACACCGTTTGCTATTTTGTACCCTAATCACCCTAATAATTTAACTATAACCCATGTTGGTTTTATATATGATATACACTGTAAACATAGTTATGTGTTAATGCTTCATCTTCCCCTAATATTTTTATCATTGTAAAACATCCACCTTTTGTCATGTTACCTATAAATCTGTCAAAACCCTGGGATACTAATCCTGCTTTATATACTTTAGAGACTGTATTTTCTTTGTTAAGTTGCCTCAAGCACTTTGTAGCTACTTTACTATTAGGAATAGTAGCCTTCATATCTATATTGGGTTCTATCACAGCATCAGCCATAGCTCTAGTCCAGCAAGTTCATACTGCTGATCATGTAAATGATTTATCTACAAATATCTCTCTAGTACTAGCTGCTCAAACAGAAATAAAGGTTTAGTTAATAAAATTAACATTTTTAAAAGAAGCTGTTCTCTACATGGGGACACACATAGAAAATATTAAAACTAGTATAACTACTGCATGTCATCATAATTACAAGTGGATATGTGTAACACCTCTGTCCTACAATGGCACAGACATTACCTGGCCTCAAAGTCAGGCTCATCTTAAAGGCATTTGGAACTACTCAGGCATTTCATTTCAACATACAAGCTTTGCATTCATAAATTAGATCTATTAGTCAGCCACACTTACAATCCAGCTCCTTAGAACAGGTGGCTGCATCTTCAGTCAATTCTATTAGAAACACAGTCTCAACTAGTTCCTTTTGAACCATTACAGCTATTCAACAAAAAGTTCATATGCCTCATTTTAAAAAACGGAAAGGGAGGAGATGGCGGAGGCCTTGCGAGGGACCCTGAACATGAAGGACCCTAAACAAACAGGGCCACAATGGGCCCCCCCCCCTTTTGTAACACAAGACCCCAGGAGAGATCTCATGTGGGAACTCTGCTGTCTCTGTCTCTTTCTATTAATCTTTGTTTTAATCAGCTTATTTTTCATTTTCTTGATTTTATAAAAAAAAATTTTTTTAATTTTCAGTAGAATCTTAGTAAGAAATATATTAGAGATTTAAAACTTGCACATTCACACCATATTCAATCATGTGTAGTCCTAAAGAATGCTTCTCACACTAACAATAAGTTTCACCACTAGGAAAAACCAGCTAAAGTTTTTGCCAGTTCAAGTTTAAGATTACATGCAACATTCTGTGTAGTTTCAGTCAGAGGCATTAAGACCTTTAGAAAATTTAGCAAAAATGCAATTGAGGGCTAAAAATCATAAGCAGAAATTTAACTAGATGTTTTGTATAAAGAAGTTGTTAAAGAAAGTTGTTCTGTTTCTTCTTGGCTACAAAACTTTTTTATGCTTCTTGTATTTCTTGTTTAATCAATCATGAGAAACAATTGTGTCATCAGTTGCCATAGCAAATAATGTCTAGGTATTTGTTGTGATTAATGAATCTATAGAAAATAATAGGTGAAGGTAGAAATAGAAGTTAAAATATAGAATTATGTTTTAAAGTTAACGTGACATTTTTAGAGCAATGAGGCTTGGTTACAGAAATCAGATATTATCTAACTATGTAAAGGGGGACAAGAAAGATTTTGATATTCTTAATGTTCTATATTGTTGTTATGTTGTTGTTAAGTGCCATCGAGTCGGTTCCGACCCATAGCGACCCTGAACAGGGTTTCCAAGGGTGTAAATCTTTACGGGAGTAGAAAGCCTCATCTTTCTCCCGCGGAGCAGCTGGTAGTTTCGAACCGCTGACCTTAAGGTTCACAGCCCGATTCGTAACCACTACGCTACCAGAGCTCCTAATGTTCTATATTGAAATGATTAATATGTATGATTTAGACCACTACTTTGAAAGATTAATGGATTGTTGGTACAGAGTAGTATAAAAGCTGTATGAGAAGTTTCACCTACATTGCACTAAGTGCAACCTCATCTCATGGGTCAATGCCCTAGCACCTAACATGACCCTTGCAGTCCTAGGAAGACCAGCCTATGTGTTGTTGCCGGTAGACATCTCCCAAGAGTGGTATGATGACGTCGGCTTACAGCTTGTCAATGAGTTTACCACATTGCTTTCTAGATCAAAGCAAGGACTTGGACTTACAGTAATGGGTGTAGTGTCTTTTATCACCTTGCTTGTTTCCCTCACAGCCAACACAGTTGCAATTACTCAAGAGATTCAGACTGCGGCTACTGTCAACGAGCTGATGGACAATGTAACTTACAATTGGGACCGGCAAGAAAAAATTGATCTTGCCATTGAACATCACCAGAATGGACCGTATGACACTGTTAACTTAATTGGGGATACCCTGGAACAAGTCATGATTTGGCAACGCCTTGCGTGCCATGCTGATTATCGCTCCATTTGTGTGACTAAATTTGTGTATAATGCCTCGGACTTTCCTTGGCCCATGGTACAGTCTCACCTGCATGGAGTATGGATCGCTAAAAATGTCAGCCAAAATTGGAATGAGTTACAGGCACAAATAATTGCTATGCATTATGCTCCCCACCTTGACAGCAAACTTGCTGAACTAGCTAAGCAACTTCTATGCAACCTTAAAAATTTGTTCCCTACTTACCCTCTCTTTCTCAACTGTGGGGTCCCATTCTAGCTATTGGCATATTTGTCATCTTTGCTTGTCTCCTCCTTCTCTGCCTTCTTCGGATAGCGGTCAACCAGTATAAGATGCTGTGGAGCCGTCTTCACAGCCTCCAACTAAAGACACTCCCCCGACACATGCAGGACGTGTAGCCAATGACGGGTGAGGAATGGTGGACCCCAGTCAACCTAAGACAGAGCCACTGCCTTACGCTGCAATGAGTTTCCATGGCGGGTAAGACTGGTGACTCACACTGACCACCTAAGACAGGCAATGTCCCTTAAATAAATAAAGAAGGGTGAGATGTTGGAGGCCAGCACTAGTGCCATCTAGTGGTGAAAGCTGAGTCGGCCCTCATGCTCTTATGATTGGCCTGAAGACAAGTTTCACCTGGTTAAGGTGATGTCAGTGATCGAGACTTATTGTTAATTGTAACTAGGGCAATCCTGGGAAAAGGGAACTTAAATTGAGCTAAAATCGTGTGATTCTGTGTTGCTATAACAATGCTTATACTTATGTAATCATATCCTGGTTGGTATCCTTATTCCTTGTTACTATGGAAAACTTGTAACTAGGTAGAATAATTATGACCTAATGCTAAAAGTACTATATAAACCACATTGCTACAATAAACTTTGTCACTGGCCATCAGCCTGTTGATCCTCATCTGATTAATTAATCCTCACCTCTCCTTCGAGTAACCCACGCAGTGGTCTGAGCTGGTCTCAGACCCCGATACACGGTGGACTTCCTCCTTCAGTATCATTGGCTCTTGATCATATGCTACCTCTTGAAATGGTTGAACATTAACCATTTCCTTTTGGTACAGTGACTCTGTGTATTCCTTCCATCTTCTCTTGATGCTTTCTGCATCATTCAATAAATACCCATTGGTGTTGTTAAGTGCTATCGAGTCGATTCCAACCCCTAGCAACCTTATGTAGGGTTTCCATGGAGCAGCTGGTGAGCTTGAACCACAGACCTTGAAGTTCAAACAACTTCACAGTCTGGCACATTAACCCACAGCACCACACCAGGACTCAAATACCCATTAGTCCATGGGAAAAAAAAAAAATTAAAAAGCCCACCCACTGCCATCAAGTCAATTCCTACTCATAGTGACCCTGTACAAGATTTCCAAAACTGTAAAGCTTTACAAAAACAAAAACTTAACCTTTCCCCCATAGAACAGCTGATGGGTTTGAACTGTCAACTTGCACTAAGCAATCCAGTATCTACCCTACAGCATCTACTAGATAGTTATTTTCTTAGGTTCCAAAGATAATATGGGAGATCTTGGCTTTGTGGGTTAATGAACTGGACTACAAAGTCAGTTTGAACCACAAGGTTAAAACTCAAAAGCTGCACCAACTCGACAGCACTTAACAACAACATATATAGGACTGAAGGCCTGGTATGGTGCTATAGGATAAGCACTGGATCACAAGGACAGTTTGAACCACAAGGTTTATGGTGGTTCCAAACTAAGTTTGAACCACAAGAGTCAAGCTCAAAAGCTGCTCCTCGGAAACCCTATACAGGGTCAGTATGAGTCACAACGGACTCAATGGCACTTAACAACAACATACATAGGACTAGAGGAGAAGATTAATATTTAAAGCACTATTCTCAGCATGTTTACCCATGTCCTCACAATTCTTACACCAACTGAGTTATGAATATGTTTTTAATATAGAAAATGTTAATTCAGAAGTTATCAACTTGTCTAGGGGCACAAACATAGTACATAAAAATGCTGCAATATGAATTCAAGTCTATCCGATTTATATCTCTATCAAGCTGCATTCTTGGGCCATCATAAAATCTGTGGTGTTTGTGTGCCCTCAATTTGATTCCAATGCACACCAATCCTATATGATAGAGCAGAATTGTCCCCATTGGGTTTCTAAGACATAATGGTTATGGAAAAAGAATGTCAGATCTTTTCTCCTGTAGAAACTGCTGATGAGTTTAGACTACCAGCATTTTGGTTAGCAGCCAAATGCTTAATCACTGTGCCACCAGGGCTCCTTTAATAACATCTACCACTGGTGTGGTGCTGTGGGCTAAAGTGTCAGTTTGCAAAGTCATTTGAACTGCAAGGTCGGTGGTTCAAGCTTACCAGGAAACCCTATACAGGATCACTATGGGTCTTCGACTCAACAGCACTTAACAACAACAACCACTGAATAATTGATTGTTGGTTTTGATTATAATAATATTAACAAAATATTTTTGCAAGTAACTGCAGCTTCCAAAAATATTATTAGTTTTATTTCAATTAAATATAAAAGTCACTCCATGGATTCCCATAAGGCAACAACTCTCTCATAAATATCAGGACCAGCCTAAAAATATACCTGTTAGATGCTAGAAGACAAAAGGGCCAGGGTAGTTTACATGACTCAAGGTGTGATGAATATTCTGGTCCTTTCTCCTCATTCAGATGTATAGAGTGCGACAATCCTCCCCAGGGTCTATCAGAACATGTCATTGTTGTTGTTTGCTGTTGAGTCAGTCCTGACTAATGAAACTTGGTATAGGTTTTCTTAAGTTGTAAATCTTTACGGAAGCAGAAAGCCTCATCTTTCTCCCATAGAACACTGGTGGGTTTGTGCTGCCAACCTTATGGTTAGCAGTCCAGTACTTATACCTATAGGATATTAAAATGGTGTCCTTGGCTAGCTCAGAAGGTGAACATGGGAGTTACAAATAAACAGAGCTCATTTCTTAGGCACCTCCACATCCCATTACTCGGACAAGTCATGGGAGTTGTTGTTAAGTGCCATCAAGTGGGTTCCAACTAATAATGATAGTTGGATAGGAATTTGTTAAGAAAACAAAAATAGCTCAGTTACAGGAGTCCTGTATCATGCAAAATGGGATCTCAAATTATCTCCAGTCACTTCACTTTAACAAGTATTCCTATGCTCAAAGTGAGGTTTCTTCCGTTGTTGGTTTTTTAAGGCGCAACATTTATTTCAAACAGGCCTTAGGCAGAAATAAAATACATGTCTTGGTGCTTTGTAATTGATACATAAAGTGAAGCCATTAGATAATGAAGATGAATGTGACACAGATAGTTCACCACAGTGTACAGATGTAATACTTTTACGTGAATGCCAGATGCTATGGAGTTAAACCTGACTCATAGCATCCACATGCATCAGAGCAGAACTTTATATACTCTGTGGGTTTTAAATAGTTGTGATATTCTGGAAGACAATCACCAGGCCTTTTATGTGAGGCATCTCTAGGTAGACTTGAATCTACGACCTTCTGTCTAGCAGCTGTTGGATATGTATATGTGGTTTTATATATGTTGAGGAATTTCCCTTCTGCTCCTACTTTGCTGAGTATTTTTATCAAGAATGGATGTTAGATTTTGTCAACTGCCTTTCTGTATCTATTAATATGATCAAGTGGGGTTCATTTCATTTTTCATTTATATGATGAATTACATTG
>NW_006408997.1:162843-165514 GCF_000296735.1 Chrysochloris asiatica | reverse complement strand
GCGGTAGTGAGGTTGGCCCAGGATCGGACATTGTTTCGTTCTGCTGTGCATGGGGTCGCTATGAGTCGGTTCCGACTCAATGGCACCTAACAACAACAACAATAGGTGACAATACTAATAAATGGAAGTAACAGAAACAGAATGTTTTAAATATAATAGACCCTGTTATCTAGATTAACCAACACTCGTCTGTCGTACTGTGGCGGTTTGTGAGCTGCTGTGATTCTGAAAGCTATGCCAGTGGTATTTTAAATACCAGCAGGGTCACCCATGCTGGACAGGTTTTAGATGAGCTTCCAGACGAAGACAGACTAGGAATAAGGAGGGATGAACCACTTCCAAGTATTTATTTACTGAAAACCTTATGAATAGCAGAGAAACACTGTCAGATATAGTGCTGGAAAATGAGCCCCTCAGGTTGGAAGGTACTCAAAATGCGACATGCCTCCTCAGAGTAGAGTTGACCATTACGATGCGAATGGAGTAAAGCCCATGGCAGAATAGCCCATTAGACCTTAATTTGCTGATGGGGGACAACTCAAAACGAAGAGAAACAACTGCAAACATCCATTGAAAATCGGAACATGGTATGTACGAAGTATGAATCTGGGAAAATTGGAAGTGGTCAAAAATGAAATGGAATGCATAAACATCGATATCTTAGGCATTAGTGAGCTGAAATGGACTGGTATTGGCCATTTTGAAACTGATGACCACATGGTTCACTATGCCGGAAATGACAAATGGTGTTGCAGTCATTGTCAAAAAGACATATCTAGATCAGTCATGAGGTACAACACTGTCTGTGATAGGATAATACCAATGCGACTACAGGGAAGCCCTGTTAATACCACTATTATTCAAATTTATGCACCAACCACTAAAGCCAGTGAGGATGAAATAGAATTCTACCAACTTCTTCAATTTGAAATTGATCAAACATGTAATCAAGATGCATTGATCATTACTGGTAATTAGAATGCAAAGGTTGGAAGCAAAGAGGAAAATATGGCCTTGGTGATGGAAATGATGCTGGAGATAGCATGATAGAAATCTGCAAAATCAATGATTTGTTCATTTCGAATACTTTCTTTAGACAGCATAAGAGACAATTATACACATGGACCTCACCAGATGGAATACATAGAAATCAAACTAACTACATGTGCGGACACAGACAATGGAAAAGCACCATATCATCAGTGAAAACAAGGCCAGGGGAAGATTGTAGAACATACCATCAATTCCTCATATGCAAATTCAAACTGAAACTGAAGAAAATGAAAACAAGTCCACGAGAGCCAAAACACGACCTTGAATATATCCCACCTGAATTTAGAGATCATCTAAAGAACAGATTTGATACATTAAACACTAAAGACCGAAGACCAGAAGAGTTGTGGGATAACATCAAGAACATCATACATGAAGAAAGCAAAAAGTCATTAAGACAAGAAACAAGAAAAAGGTCAAAATGGATGTCAGAAGAGACACTGAAACGTGCTTTCCAGAGTAGAGATGCTAAAGCAAATGGAAGAAATGAGAAGGTCCATGAGCTGAACAGAAAATTTCAAAGATCAGCTTGAGAAGATAAAGTCAATTATTATAAAATGTGAAAAGATCTGTAATCGGAAAACATACTCAGCATTTCTCAAGCTGAGGGAACTGAAGAAAAAAATCAACTCTTGACTTTCGTTATTGAAGGATTCTTTGGGGAAATTATTGAATGATGCAGGAAGCATCAAGAGAATTTGGAAGGAAAACAGAATCACTGTACCAAAAGGAAATGGTTAATGTTCAACCAATTCAAGAGGAAGCATATGATCAAGAGCCAGTGATACTGAAGGAGGGAGTCCAAGGTGCACTGAAGGAATTGGCAAAAAGAACAAAGCACCAGGAATTGATGGAATAAAAATTGAAATCTTTCAAGAAAGTGAGGCGACACAGGAGGCATCACTTATCTCTGCTAAGAAATTTGGAAGGCAACTATCTGGCCGACTGATTGGAAGAGATCCGTATTTGTGCTCATTCCAAAGAGAGGTGACCCAACAGAATGCAGAAATCATCAGACAATCTCTTTGATATCCCATGCAAGTAAAGTTTTACTAAAGGTAATACAGAAACAGCTGCAAGCATACATTGACAGAGAACTTCCAGAGGTTTAAGCTGGATTCAGAAGAGGCCATGGAACAAGGGAAATCATTGTTGATGGCCGATGGATTTTGGCTGAAAGCAGAGAATAACTGAAAGATGTTTACTTGTGCTTTAATGACTACGCAAAGGCTTTCGATTGTGTGGATCATGACAAGCTATGGACAACATTGCAAAGTATGAGTATTCTGAAACACTTAATTGTACTCATGCGGAATCTGTACATGGACCAAGAGGCACTTTTTCAAACACAACATGGGAACACTTGAATGGTTTAAAATTAAGAAAGGTGTGTGACAGGGTTGTATTCTTTCACCATACTTATTCACCCTGTATGCTGTGCAAATAATCCGAGAAGCTGAGTTATATGAAGAAAAACATGGCATCAGGATTGGAGACTCATCAACAACCTGCAATATGAAGATGATACAACCGTGCTTGCTAAAAGTGAAGGGGACGTAAAACGTTTACTGATGAAGATGAAAGAGCACAGCCTTCAGTATGGATTACATCTCAATGT
>NW_006408997.1:157533-162743 GCF_000296735.1 Chrysochloris asiatica | reverse complement strand
TTTTTTAATGTGGTAAATTACAGTGGATAGGAATTTGTTAAGAAGTTTCACATCTATGTTCATAAGGGATATTAGTCTATAATATTCTTTTTCATTAGTGATATTCTTGCCCAGTTTTGGTATGAGGATCATGCTTGCTTCATAAAATATATTCGGCAGTTTTCCATCCTTTTCTATGTTCTGGAATAGTGTGAGCAAAACTGGTGTCAGCTCGTCTCTGAATGTTTGCTAAATTCACTGGTAAAACCATCTGGGTCTGGACTTTTCTTGTTGGGAGGTTTTTAACCACCTGATCAATTTCTTCTTTTATTATATGTCTGTTGAAATTTTCTACTATACTTACTCTGTGCTAGTTTAAGTGGGTTGTGATGTTTTTCTAAAAATTTATCAATTTATTCTATATTTTCACATTTATTTGAGTGCTAATTAATGTGCTGGACTGCAAAGTCGGTTTGAACTGCAAAGTCAGCAGTTCAAGCTCACCAGATACTCCTCAGAAACCCCATACAGGGTTGCTGTGAGTTGGAACTGACTCCACGGCACTGAACAACAACAACACAGCTTTTTCTAGTTTTGTTATCCTTTTTTATTTCCAATGGTTCTGTTGTGACATCATCCATATTGTTTCTTATCCATGTTATTTGCATCTTCTCCCTTTTTCTGTTGTGACATCACTCATATAATTTCTTATCCATGTTATCTGTATCCTCTCCCTCCAATAGTTGGTCAATTTTATTAATTATTTTGAAGAATAAACTTCTCTTGTTGAATAATTCAATACAACCCTGTTGAAACCTTTATTAATTTAAAACCATTCAGTGTTCCCATGTTCAGTTCAAACAACTGCCTCTTGGTCCATGTACAGATTCCTCATAAGCACAATTAAGTGTTCAGGCATACTCATACTTCGCAATGTTGTCCATAGCTTGTCATGATCCACACAATCGAAAGCCTTTGCATAGTCAATAAAGCACAGGTAAACATCTTTTTCTGCTTTCAGCCAAACTCCATCCAACATCAGCAATAATATCCTTTATTCTACGTCCTCTTCTGAATCCAGCTTGAACCTCTAGAAGTTCTCTGTCAATGTATGCTTGCAGCCGTTTTTCTGTACTACAGTTAGTAAAACTTTACTCGCATGGGATATCAAAGATACTGTCCGATAATTTCCGCATAACTACCATATGACAACAACAACCATATGACGTAGCAATTTCATTCCTAGGTACAGACCTAAAAAACTTGAAAGCAGAGACTCACACAGATACTTGTAGACAAATGTTCATTTTAGAACTATTCACAAAAACCAAAATATAGAAACAATCTAAATACCCATCAACAGATGAATGCGTACACAAAATGTGGCATATACATACACACAAAGAGTCCAGGATAATGCAATGGACTGCAAGGTTGGTTCAAACTCACCATCACCAGTGGCTCCTCAGAAACCCTATACAGTACAGGGTCACTAAGAGTCAGAACTGACTCAACAACAACATATACATACAACTGTATTGTTGTTAAGTGCCATCAAGTCGATTCTGACCCATAGTGACCCTGTACAGAGTTTCCAAGGAGCATCTTGTGAGCTTGAACTGCCAACCTTGCAGTTCAAACTGCTTTGCAGTCTGGCGCATTAACCCACAGCGCCACATCAGGACTCCTATACATACAATGGAAGCTGCTTATTCAGTAGGATAATTTCAGTCTAGCTTCATGCTACACTATGGATGAAGGTATAAAAGATTATGCTGAGTGAAATGAGTCAATCACAAAAAGCAAATGTAAGAGAGCTTCAAAAAATCTGTGAAATTTTTCCATATCTTTTATTCCATCTTTCTGAAAACTTTTGAGGCTCCCTTTAATTATAAGACCTCATTTATATAAAAAGACAAGACTAGGCAAATGTACCAAGGCCAAAGTTTATTACTAATTACCAGGGGCATGAGAAAAAAGGTAAGAAGGGTTAATGGTGACAGAAAAATAGCACTGACTACAGGTAAGGTTACACAGTTGATTACTCCAAGTGCTGTCAATAAATTGTATATCTGAACTGACAAAGCTGTGCAACATACACATACACACACACTGAGACTGCTTATGTACAACTAAATATCTCATGGGATTTGGTTCCATTGTTTAGAATTGAGAGGCACAGTTTCATGGGACATTCCAACTAATTGGTCTAATAATCTGATTAGTGCTTCAGTTTATTGCATAATGCCCGGTGTATTAAAAGTTCTCAAGCAGCCATCTAAGAAGCAATAATTGGTCTATACTAGTCTGGAGCAACAGAGGACGCAGATATGAAATGTGTGACTAGTCACCTCCATAAATAATTGCCTTCTTTGCTATCCAGACAAAAACTATATGGTGGGCAGTTACTGGACACTTTGATCAAAGATTCTACAGAAGTATACTGATAAAACAGGTGGAAATGCAGAACTGAATTTCAAATTCTCATAGACTCCAGACTTTCTGGAGTCATGGGGGCTAGAGTGTTGTTGTTGTTGTGAAGTGACATTAAGTTGGTTCCGACCCATAACAACCCTGTATAGGGTTTGCAAGGAGCAGCTCATGAGCTTGAACCACCAACCTTGCAGTCCAGTACATTAACCCACAGCACCACAGCAAGACTCCATGGGGGCTGGCTAATCCCCTAAAATTATTACCCTGAAATAATTTTTAAATCTTAAATCAGAAACTTTCTGAGGACTTCTTAAAACCAAGTAAAGTTGTTAAGTTCCTTCAAGGAGGTTCTGATTCATAGCAGCCCTATGCAAAATAGAATGAACACTGTCCAGTCTTTGCCATCTTCACAACTGTTGTTACATTTGACCCCACTGCTGCTGCAACTGTTATCAATCCATCTCACTTGGGGTCTTCCTCTTATTCACTGACCCTCGATCTTTACCAAGCATGATGCCCTTGCCCAGTAATAGTTTAGCTTAAATAGTAAACAATGTCTGTTTTGAGCACTGTGCTCTCTCTAGATTTATATGTTGAATTTACACATTGACAACAGCAACTCATAGGATTAAACAGAAACTTTAAGGGACAGTGAGTTTACGTTAATGAAGCTGGAAGACCACAGAAAAGGAAGGTGAGAATGGTTTTGCACAACTCAAAGAATGTCATCAATGTCACTGAATTGCACATGTAGAAACTGTTGAATTGGTGTATATTTTCTTATCTGTGTATATTCTCAACACAAAAAGTTTCCATCCACAAACAATAAAACAAAACAAAAACACGGGTTTCCAAGAAGTGTCATACATTATAAGCACTACGTAAAAAATACACTGGGAATGAATCTAAAATTTTCCCCAGGAAAATTGTTAACTATATTGTATTTTATCAATGTTAAGACTAAATTGATTTTAAGAACCAATAAGAAGGAAAATTGCTACCAGTTTTAATTTTAAGACACTACCTTAATTGGATTAGAAATGTGTCCTGATTTTTAAGATGTTAAAATGCAAAAACAGTATATCTTAGAATAGATAAAACACAGTCATTTCCTCAGCTTACCCTCAAACTCTTATCTTGATGTCTTCTTCCAAGTCCTTATGAGGAACATCTCTCCTTGGACTATATCTTGTCAAGCTCTATTATCTTCCTTTTATTAAAAACCTCTTAAACCTTCCTCTAAGCAGAAAATGTCCTTTAAGTATAACAGTTTCTTATAATGTCCCTTATTACCACATTTGTAGTTTTCCTGGAGACAACATAATAATTTAGCCAATTAAATATATTTCTTTCACGCAGTTCCTAAATAACTCTCTGATTCCATGCAGTCCTGTCTTACTGACAGACAGAACTTTTATATCTTCATTAGCTTGATACATGGATTGTGCTATAATCACAGAAGGTCTGAATACATGCATTTGATGATGATAATCTCATTTCCTGAAAACCTTACTGGTAGAGCCAAAATTTTTATACAAACAAGTAAAAAAAAAAACAACTTACCTGGCTTCTAACAACAATGGGGTAGAAGCCCATTTTGTAATGAGAGATGTTGTGATGGCTTTTGAGTCTGCCTTTACTGTAGAGAACAGCCAGAATCCAGTGAGTACAGTAAGAATTCCCATTTTAGAGAAAATCCCTAAAAAAACAAAGAAAATTAAAAAAGTTTTGCTACAGAAAATATTTATATATGAATCCTAATAGTCGCGAGGGCTCCTATCATGGAGGGCGGCGGCTAAACGATGGGCAAGAACTGCGCAGACCTGGTGGAGGTGTTAAACAAAACCCAGACTACGGAGCAGCAGGGTGAGAGGTGTCTGGAGACCAGGTTGATGGGGAGACGCTGCCTAGCGGGAAGAGACTGCACGGGCTGGTCAGGCTGTCCTACTTACCCGGAACGCAAGAACACCTTCCTAGCCTAACGTTGGATCTTAGCTTTGAGGCGGGGTCGAGCAACTTAGAGACCCACAAGTCCAGCCCAAAGCGACTAGCTAGAATCCAGTCGCCCCTGCTGCTCTTCTGCCTCTTGACTGACATCCAAGGACAGAAATCCCGCCTTTGAGCCAGACTTAAGGGCCCTGGCACAAGGAGATTCCTATTTAACAGCAACCACGCAACCGCCACTCGTATGTCTGTCGTGCTGTGGTGGTTTGAATTGCTGTGATTCTGAAGGCTATGCCACCGGTATTTTAAATAACCAGCAGGGTCACCCATGGTGGACAGGTTTCAGATGAGCTTCCAAAGAAAGACAGACTAGGAATAAAGAGTGACAAACTACTTCCGAATCACCAGTCACTGAAAACTCTATGAATAGCAGAGAAACACTGTCAGATACAGGACCAGAAGGTAGGAAGGCACTCAGAATGCAACTGGGGAAAAAATGCCTCCTCCAAATAGAGAAAAGCTCACAGAACCTTCATTTGCTAATGGGCCACAAATGAAACTGAAGAGAAACAGCTGTAAACATCCATTGAAAATCGGAACATGGAATGTACAAAGTATGAATCTGGGAAAATTGGAAGTTGTCAAAAATGAAATGGAATGCATCAGCATCGATATCTTAGGAATTTGTGAGCTGAAATGGACTGGTATTAGCCATTTTCAATCTTACAACCACATGGTTTACTATGCAGGGAATGAAAAATTGAAGAGGAATGGTGTTGCGTTCATTGTCAAAAAGAACATATCCAGATCAGGCATGAGGTACAATGCTATAAGTGATAGGATAATATCCATGC
>NW_006408997.1:146774-152152 GCF_000296735.1 Chrysochloris asiatica | reverse complement strand
GCTGCACAAGATCTTTTTAAAGTGTTGAAGAGCAAAGATGTCAGCTTGAGGACTAAGGTGCGCATGACCCAAGACATGGTATTTTCAATAACGTCATATGCATGCAAATGCTGGACAGTGAATACCAGGAAGACCGCAGAAGTATTGATGCTTTTGAGTTATAGTGTTGGAGGAGAATATTGCAAGTGTCATGGGCTGCCAAAAGAACCAACAGATTAGTGTTGGAAGAAGTGCAGCCAGAGTGCTCCTTGGAGGCCAAGATGGCCAAACTTCATCTCTCATATTCCAAACATATTGTCAGGAGGGACCAGTCACTGGAGAAGGATATCATTTTGGTAAGGTGGAGGGTCAGAGAAAAAGAGGAAGACTCCCAATGAAATGGATTGGCCAAGTGGCAGCATTGATGGACTCAAGTGTGGCAACAGTAGTGTGGTTGACCCAGGATCAGGCAGTGTTTTGTTCTGCTGTGCGTTAAGGTCGCTATGAGTCAGTACCAACTCAATGGTACCTAACAACAACAACATCTAGATTGGATTACTGGTGTGATGCTGCAGGATAAACACTGAACTGCTAACTACCAGACTGGTGGTTCAAATCCACCAGATGCTCCTTGGAAACCCTAAACAATAGTATTTAGCAATAACAATTACCTACATTATTCAATAAATGTTGGCTTACAGACTGACATATAATTAAAGTCATCAAGTTTTACATCCTTTCCTACAAAGGCTCTATTTCATTTCACAGAGAGTCTACACTACACCAAAATACTAACTACACAGCTGGTGGCAGAACAGGTTGAACAGAACAATACTTCATAAGCCAAGAGAAAAAAATAAGGCTGAGATTGATGAAAACAAAAATCATAAGTCTCAAACATAGGTTGTAGAAAAAAGAAAGTCCATGTATCTTCACCTCAACCTTTCAAACTACAGACTGAGAAATCTGGGTCATTTACGAAGTTGCAAGCTCTACTCTTTCAAGTCCCTTGAATTTTTGGCAGTAGAATTTCAACAGTACTGTAAGATTCTAACATACAATATCCAAACAAATGCAGAAGAGTTCCAGCTACCGATTTTGCTGATCTGTTGTTTCATCCTAGAAAAGTTTGCTAATTAGAACTCAAGACTAAATAAACTCTTATGGCCACAAATGTCTATGTTTCAGATCTACAAATCTGAATGAGAACTAATGAGAGGATGTGAGTAGGTGGGAAAATCCACATCACACTTGAGCTTCTAAATGTTAGCATCCAGAAGGTCAAAAAGTATCACTGTCTGCAGTGAATTGAATGAATTAATATGGCTCTTCTAGCCAAAGTCTTGGTAATTACCACAATATGATTGGGTAATTAAATACCTGATATGCTCATGGGTCACCAAGGAGATTGTAGAGCTTAGTAATAATATAAATAAGGCACTTCAGGCAAGACGGCAGACTATGCAGACATGCTACACAGAAGAGCTGCAATAAAGATACAAGAGGTCAAATGAAACAGACACAGATGATAATACTGAAATCCTAAACTTCACAGGAAATTACAGAGAGATGGACTGAACACTGACTAGGAGAAGAGGATGCGAAGGAGCAGTGAGAAAGGAAATATCGGGATGTACAGTCAGTTGGCCTGACTTGATGCAGCCTTCTTAAACTTTTCCAAGCAATGCTCTGGACCCCCGCCCTGGAGCGGAGGCCCTCTCTCAGATCTTTGCAGTTTTTCAAAGAGTCTCTCCCTGAACCCTGCTAATGCAATTTTTTCCCGACAGTCTTCCACTAACCGCCAAGCTAAATTTCTCAGGTACGGCCCGACTGCGGAAACTTTAGCACTGAATTGATTGATATTAACTTTGCTTTTAATGACTTACAACAAATCTCCTCTAATCTGTTCGCTGATTCTAACAGTTTAAATGTGATATTAACCGAGGAGCAAAAGTTTTAGTTTCTTTTTCAGAACAAAGAACCTTCTACATGGATTCCAGCCTGACTGACTTGATCCTCTAGCAAGAGGTCAGCTGTTTCTCCCTCTTCGGAGCAAGCCTGCCTAGGGGAAGCCAGCATTCACCGAGGACCCATCTGAAAGAGAGACTTCACTTGCATTTTCACTGATGCCCCTCCAGCAAGAGCACCAAGTTCCAGCAAGCCGCTTCCAGAGCAGAAAACCCTTTAAGGACTGTTTAACCCTTAGAGGACTGTTTAAGCTCCAGAGACTTTCTGCTGCTTTGCTTGTCGGGTGTGGGGAATGGGGAGTTAACAGATGTTACTAATTGCTGTAATTGTTCATCAACCATCTTATGTTTTATTACCTGTTAATGTTATCAGAAGTGAGGCCATTCATTGTGCTGGCCTGGCCTTTTAATGTGCCACATGTTTTGTTATTGCTCTCATACTAGGAATCACTGCATTGTTAAGATATGTTACTTCTATTGCCCTCTCCACCGCTTCCCTTGTATAAGCACGTAAATCAACTTTCTAAGGATATTAGTCTTGCTCTTACCGTACAAGAGTAAATAGATAAAGGTTTACAAAATAGGATAAATGCTTTAGAGGAAGCAATATTGTCTATGAGAAATAAGATTCAAAATGTCCAGTTTAGACTCTTAGTTAATGTTATTCACCATATAAGTAGAGTTGTGTTATTTTATAGTAATCCGGAACTTGATTAGACCTTAGTTCAACAGCATTTTAAGAGGTTGTGGAATAATGTTCGCTTGTCTGTGGATATTCAATAGCTACATGCTCAAATCTCTAAGTAATTCTCAAGTTGAGTACTGATTGGCTACTTGTTTGCTGCCTCTGCTAGAGATTAAGTTCCCCTGTGAACTTAATTGAACCTCAGCATAATGATCCTGCTCGATCACCTTGAACAGGTGAGGGTCTAGCAACGTCTTGCGTGTGAGGTCTCCTCCCTCCATGCCTTCTTCGGATAGCAGTTGTTTATGCTGGACGTGTGGCCAGAGACGGGTAAGGATCACGTGGAAACTCGGTCAACCTAAGACAGAGGCATTGCCATGATGCAATGAGTTTCGAAGACGGGTAAGGCTGAGGATTCGCACGGACCACCTAAGACAGTACTATGTAAAGCTGCCTAAATGTTTGGAAAAGTAAGAGTGACAGCTGTACCTTGTCTTAGTCCCTACTAGCTTTGTGTAAAGTACCTCCCGTAAATAAAACAGAGGCTCAGAACGAATCCAGGGGCATTACAAATGGCAAGGCGTGCGTTACAGCATGCAGGGGGCTCAGTCCAGCCTTGCAACCATACTGCCTGTTTAGCCAAGATGTTTACTATGCAGGATATTACGGCCTTCGTGGCTTAGATGTTTGCAACGCAGGATCTGCCTGATGCCAGTCCAGCATTCACTCTGGTTTCGGGGTGCCTCTTTGTCTTTCTGTCTCTTTCTGTGTATTCTTTCTATATCTTTATCGCCGCCAGATATCCCCTCCTCATGAACAACCAAACAACTATGTCGAGGCCAGTCCCCGGCACCTTTGGATTGAGAACCAACAACAGCAGACAACTGGGAACTGACAAACACAGAAACACCACCCAAAAGTCAATCCAGATATAGAAGTACACAGAGAAAAACACAACTACAAGACTGAAAATAGGGACTCAGAGATATCAATCTATAATGAAGACACTACAAAGTAAAAAGAGAGAAAAGTATAATAGTTACAGAATTCCAACGACAAAGAAGTATATTTCAAGACAGTTTCAAAATGCGAAAGAAATTAATAAATATCATGGTAGCTCAAAAAATTTAATGTACCTTTACATCAACTCAAAAAAAAGAAAATCCATCAAGATTTTATAAACACTAAAACTATGAAAAAACTGACAAGAAAAAACACAAACAAAATGAATTCAACACAGGAAAAAATGTGGAACAGAGAAACCAGCAGCACCACCCAAAAAATAAAGCAAAGAGACTTCAATAAATTCATACATATCAATAATTATGCTGAGCATCAATGACCTGAATGCATCAGTCAAGAGAAGAGAATAACAGAATGGATAAGAAAACAGGTTATTTTATGCTGTCTGCAAGAAACACACCTTACCAACATAGATTAAAATTCAAGGATGGAAAAAAGTATATCAAGCTAATGGAAAACAAAAACAAGCAGGTGGAGATATTAGTATTTAACAAAATGAACTTTAAGGGAAAAAATCAGCATAAGGGAAAAAGAAGATTAAAGGATCAATTGAACATGAAGACAACCACAGTAAGTACCGAAGCTACAAATGAAAGAGCCTCAAAATGCCTAAATCAAACTTTAATAGAACTGAATAAAGATATAAACAACACTAAATTAATAGCTGATGTTGTTACATGCCATCAAGTCAATTCCAACTCACATCAACCCGAGGAGTAGCTGGTAAATTTGAACCAGACTTGAGGTTCAAATAGACCACACCAGGACTCACTATTATTAGGAAATTATAATACACCATTTTCTTAAAAGGACTGAACTAGAAAGAAACTCAACAAACACAAAGGAACTAAACAATACAATCAATCCACTTGACCTCACTGACTTGTACAGACAGACATACAACCCAATAACAGCACAATACACATTCTTTTTCAAAATGTACATCGAACATTCTCCACCATATGTTAGGCAACAAAGCAAGCCTCAATGAATTTTAATACATCAAAGTGCTTCAAACAATCTTTACAGATCACAATGCTATAAAATTAGAAATCAACAATAAGATGACCAAGGGAAAAAAATCAAATATATGGTAACTGAAAATAACAATGCTTAGAAGCTACTGGGTAACTGTTGTTGTTAAGTGCCGTCAAATTGGTTCCAACTCATAGCAATCCTGTATAGGGTTTCTGGGGAGAGGCTGATCAGCTTGAACCACTGATCTTGAGGTTCAAATTGACCAAGCAGTCCAGTACATTAAACCGAAAGCAATACACCAGAATAATAGAACAAACAAAAAATAAAATTGAAAAACTTGAATCAAATGAGACAAAAACACAACATATCAAAACCATTGGGAGACAGCCAGAGCAGTGCTTAGAGGGCAATTTACAGCAATAAGAACACACATCAAAATTGTTGCTGTTAAGTACTGTGAAGTCGGTTCCGACTCACAGTGACCCTGCACAGGGTTTCCGAGGCTGTAAATCTTTACGGGAGCAGAAAGCCTCATCTTTCACCCATGAAACAGGATAAGCAAAGAACTGCTTAAGAAGAAGAATAAAGTAGGAGGCCTGTCACTCCCCGACTTCAAAATTTACTACACGGCTACAGTGCTCAAAACAGCTTGGTGCTGGTACAATGAAAGATACATAAGTCAATGGAACAGAATCGAGAATCCAGAAATTTAGCATCTACATACAGCCAACTGATTTTTGACAAAA
>NW_006408997.1:143357-144454 GCF_000296735.1 Chrysochloris asiatica | reverse complement strand
AGACAGGGATGGGCAACTTGGATATTGGCTACCCAAAATGGGGTGTGGGGGACTACAAAGGCAAGAAGTGACTGGCGCTTACAAGCTTTCAAGAGGGAATCTAGATCCAGAGGGATGATGACGTGGAGCTATGGAGCAGCTGGAGACTTTAGATCCAGAGATGGAAAGCAACTGTGTGCTGAAGACCTGGGGGTTACAGGGGAAGGATTGCATGGAGGGGATTTTAACCATGGCAATGAGACGATGTACGATAGAATGAATGTAAAACTAAGGTTCTCCCATGTAAACTACCACATAATTCACAATAAAACATTTAAGAAAAAAAAAGAGCATACAGAGAAGAAACGTTTGAGCGTTTGGACACCTACACACAAAATTTGGACCCATAGTCAAAGGAAGGTAAATGTTTCTTTAAAAAATCATTACTCTAGAGCCAGGGGGCCTGGAGGAAGGCAGAATATCCAGTGAGTAGTATCCAATCTGTCTAGGCGGAGCTGATAAAATAAAATGCAGATGGGTCTCTTGTGATACAATAGTGAATAACTGCTATCAGGACTGATTGCAAGGGTTGGAAATGTAATGGTAGACATTTTATAGCAAGGAAGGGAGTGATTAACTTTCCAGTCTAGGAGCGGAGGTCCCTGGGACCATCAAGGGAGAAGGGCGGAGAGCGGTACCCTACCCAGAGAAGCAGTGATGCCTGAAATGGAGCCAGAGATGATTATGTGGAGCGATGGAGCAGCTGGGGATTTTAGATCCAGAGAGGGCGAGGGGCTGCGTGCTGACAACCCGGGGGGTATAAGGGGCAGGATTGCAGGGTATAACCTTTGGTTGGTTGATGATGCCTGGAGGGGATTGTACCCATGGCAATGAAATGATATATGATAGAATGAATGTAAAACTAATGTTCTTCCACGTAAACGATCATATTAATTCACAATAAAACATTAAAAATAAAAATAAAAAAAGAAATGGGCACAGGATATGAACAGACACTTCACCAGGGAGGAGATCTGGGCAGCCAACAAACATATGAAGAAATGTTCACGATCACTAGCCATTACAGAGATGCAAATCAAAAAAACAATGAGATACCA
>NW_006408997.1:123348-142934 GCF_000296735.1 Chrysochloris asiatica | reverse complement strand
CTAACATGGATGAACCTTAAGAACCATTATGTTGAGTGAAATTAGTCAATCGCAAAAGGAAAAATACTGCATAGGACCACTACTGTAAAAGACTAAGAAAAAGAACCCATACTATTCCACTAAAGTGGCTAACTGGATGCTAGGGCGTAGGGGTGGGGTTAAGGATGGGAGGGGAAGGTGGAGCACAGGGCAGGGAATAGACACGGGATAGCTTGGGTGTTGGGGAGGGGGACAATATACAAGTGGAGAGAGGGGAATGGAGGAACAAAGCAGATGGGAGAACAGACAGGTAGGAATGAGCTCAATGGGGCAGAGGTAATAAATGATGTAGGCACAGCCTTGGAACAACAGGGCTCTGGGATACAGAGACTGGAACGTGGTTGGAATGGGGAAAGTGGGGGAATAATGTTGAGATGCTTGGCTGACTCTTGAACCTTGGTTTTCCATGCATTATATTATAAAACAATCACGGGAGAGTAGAGGGAGGAATAACCAGAAATACCACCATAGAAAGCTTGTAAGTCCGTCTTCTGCCTGGAACTGACTGGAATACCTAAAAAGGGATTACAATATGTCCAGTATAGGGATGGGCAACTTGAACATTCGCTACCCAAAATGGGGGGAGGGATACAAAGGTAAGAAGTGACTAGCTTACAAGCTTTCAAGAGGGAACCTGGATCGACAGGGCGAGGAGGAAGGTGGAGTCTCAAGTGAGTAATATCTACCCTGTCTAGGAAGGGCTGATGAAAAGAAATGTGGATGGGTCTCTTGTGATGCAGGGGTGAATAATTGTTATCAGGATGGATTGTGAGGATTGGAAAGGTAAAAGTGGATATTTTATAGCAAGGAGGGATGTGATTAACCTTTCAGTCTAGGAGCGAAGGCCCCTGGGACCATCACTGAAGAACAGAAATCGGGACCCCACAAGAAGCAGCGAGGGCTGAGCTGGACACAGAAAGGATGACACGAAGAGATGGAGTGGATGAGGACTTGAGATCCAGGGAGGGAAGGGAACTGTGTGCTGAGGACCGTGGGGGGAGAGGAGGGACCTGCGGGGTATAACCTTTGATTGGGTGATGATGCATGGACGGGATGGTAACTATGGCAATGAAACGATGTATGATAGAATGAGTGTAAAGCTAATGTTCCCCCATGTAAACTATCACACAATAAAAGGAAAAAAAAAAAAAAAAGAACAGAATAAAATTACAAGAACAGAGGATCTGGGTGGTCAGTCTATGAGCAAAACAACTGCAATGTGAAAGAAGGTAAACACAGAGGAACAGAGATCCAGGTGGTGGGTAGGTCAGGTAGATTACAGGATAAAACAGACTGTCTTAAATGGAAGGAAGAATTAATGGAATATAAGCTAAAGTAGATAGACAGAAATACTATTAACTGATGGTACATGGAGGGGATTATAATCATTGTAATGAAACAAGGTGTATGATTTGGTGAATGTAAAACTGATGATCTGCCCTGTAAACTTTCACTCAATCCACAATAAAAACCTTAAAAAAATAATAAAATAAAAGATGATAGGGGAAGGCTTAGGGTTTGCATGGGCTAAATGGGATAGAGGTAAATTGTGATGCATGCACAGCCTTGGAGCAACAAGGCTCTATAATATAGGGATCTAGACATAGCCTGAATGAGTAAATGAGGGGAAATAATGTTAAAATGTGTGACTGCTTTGTGGATACTAGTTTCCCCTGACTACTGGTGTGGCGCTGTGGGCTAATACGCCAGACTGCAAAGTCATTTGAACTTCAACGTCAGTGGTTCAAGCTCACCAGCCGCTCTCTGGAGACCCTATACAGGGTCGTTATGGGTTGGAATCAACTCGACGGCACTTCACAACAACAACTAATGTAATATAAACATTTAAGTGGGATATAAAGGAATATTGGAAAATATGATTACTGAAAGTTTATAAGCCCATCTTCAGCCTATAACTGACTGGGTCACCTAAAAAGGGACTAGAATGTGTCCCGGAAATAGGTTTCTTGCTAAGTCTTTTTGGAGTATGGAGCCTTAGGTAGAATTCTCAGTTCCACCCAGAATCTTAGGAGGTGGAACATTCGCAACTGAAAGGGCATGCAGAGCAACTAGGAATGGCTAGAGCAACAGAAGATTGTTTGCCTGTGACAATATCAAGCAAGCTGTTTGCCTTGGAGACATCAAGGCAAGAAAGGCAGGCCATCAGGGTAAACCTCTTCCTAACACGTAAAGTCAAAGAGAACACAGGAACAGTCTTATGTGCTCACTGGTAACCGCCCTGGTCAACTTGTGAGTGGAAATGGTGTAAACACAGCAATGAAGACATGGGCTGAGACACCCAATGATCTTGACATGAGAGAAAGAAGAGGAAGGACTGGCTGGTTTGAAGTTCAGAGAGATGTGTGAACTCCAGAGCCCAAGAACACTAACCTAGCCACAGAAGACTAGAGTTAAGAGTGAAGCGGCCAGCAGATCTGAAGTGGGGAGAGATGTGTAAGAACTCCCAAACCTGCTGATAGTACCCATCTGGCATAGTATAGATGGCTAGCTGACTAGAATTCGACCAGATGAAGGTAAAGAAGTTTGATACAAGGAGCAAGTGTAAATTGCTACAACCCTGGACCTTTGCTTATGGATAAAGTTCCCCAAAATTCCAACATAATGGGAAGGATTCTGCATATCAAGGAGCCTCCACAACATACTGGGTTAATAGGAATGAGCAACTTAGACTTTGGCTGTCAAAAATGGGGGGCAAACAGAGGGCTAAAGCCAAGAGTAAAGCATCCAGCTGATATGAAATGAGGTGAGATGCAAAAGAATGCCCAAACTTGTAAATAATACCCATTTGACCTAGCGTTGATGGCTTGATGATCAGAGCTCGACTAGAGGAAGACAAAAGGAAACAAGTGTAAATTGCTACAGTTTGATGAACTTGACCTATACTTATGGATATAATAGCTCAAAATACCAACTGAGAGGAAAGGAGTCTTCACATCAAGTATCAATCCTATCCCCTCTGTATACAGGGTTGATAAGAGATGGGCAACTTAAAATGAGGGGGAGGGATGGGGAGACTATAAAGACACAAAGTGACTAGACACAAAGTGACAAGCTTACAAGTTTTCATGAGGGAGTTTAGTATCAGAGTATGTGGGGAAAGGTTGAATCCCCACTGAATAGTTCTCATCTTGTCTAGACAGGTCTGGTGAAAAGATATGGAGATAAGCTTCTTAAGATTCAATAGTGAGTAATTGTTATCATGACTAACTGCAACTGTCACAACTATAAAGGTAAAAGTTCTGTAACAAAGGGGGAGTAGTTATTCTTACAAGAAGCTCTGGTAGTGTAGTGGTTACGAATCAGGCTGCAAACCTCAAGGTTGGCAGTTCGAAACTACCAGCTCTTCCGCAGGAGAAAGATCAGGCTTTCTGCTCCTGTAAAGATTTACAGCCTTGGAAACCCTGTACACGGTCACTATAAATCAGAACCAACTCCAAGGCACATCATAACCACAACGATAAGTTAAATCTTATAGTCCAGAAACAGAGGACCCTGAGACCATTAAGGGGGAAGAGCATGAATAGAATGTGGGACCCTATCCAGAGAAGCAGCAACACCAGAGATGAGATCATGAAGAAATAGAGCAGCTGAGGACTCCAGACTCATAGAAAGAGAAAGGCTGTGTGCTTGTGGCTAGGAGGCAAGCTTGCAAAATGTGCCTTTTGATTGTTTTAATGATTATATATTCCCGAGTGTTTTTGTAAAAAAAAAAAAAAAAAAAAAAACCAGATGGAATAGAAGCAAATACTATTGACTGATGATGCACAGAGGGGGTTGTAATCATTGCAATGAAATGAAGACTGTGAAACCGATGTTTTCCCATGTAAACTATCACTCAATTCACAATAAAAACTTTTTTAAAAATGTGGGCTATAAAGGCACAAAGTTGCTAGCTTACAATCTTAGTGTCAGAAAGAAGAGGGTAAGATAGAATCCCCAATGAATAGTTTTCCTCTTGTCAAGATGGGTCTGGTAATGATAGGGACACGATTTTATGATTCAATTGCGAGTAACTATTATCAGGACTAAGGGCAATTGTCACAATTTTAAATGTAGAAGAAGTGTAACTAAAAGGGGGGAGCAGTTCATCTGTCATTTCAAGAACAGAGGGCCATCATGAGGGAAGAGCATGAGAGGAACGAGGGATCCTAAATAGGAAAGTGGCAACAGGGATGGTGGCAGAGGCGATGCCATACAGAGACAGAGAAGTAGAGGACCATATGGACTGAGAAGAGCAGTGTGACTGCGGGTTGGAGGCTCCTTTGTAACATGTGCCCTTGGACATTTAAATGAATATATTTTTTCAATGTGGTGTGTGTACATCAAAAAAAAAAGGTAGTAGAGGTAAAAACTATTAGCTGATGGTGCATGGTTGGGACTGTAACCGTTGCAATGATCTGTTGAATGTAAAACTGGTATCTGCCCTGTAAAGCTTCACTCGATTCACAATAAAATCTTTTCTAAAAAAAAAAAAAGAAATCATTACAAGACATGGATTCATCACTAGGAGCCTGAAAGTAAACGGCAGAGGATAGAATTGAACCATCCTCAACCGCTAACCAAGAAAAGGTTCAAAAGTAAACCATCAGCTGGAAAACTGATGCTTACAGTTTTCTGGGATTCTCAAGAGCAAGCACTGGAACACTATCAAGAAAAAAGTTCAACAATCAGCAGTGCTCATTGAAGAGCCGGTGCCCAAACTTCAGAGTAAAGACTTCTATCCAAGGGCTTTGTATTCTTGCATGACAATGCATGTTCAAACATTTCTGCCCACACTGTTGATACTCTGCAAAAACTCTGTTTTGAGGTGTTAAAGCGTATAGTATTAATCTTGCGAGCAGCTCTTCAAAAATAAAGATTTGCCTCTAATGAAAAAGTGAAGACAGTGGGGTACTTACTCCTGGCTCGCAGTTCAGCCTAAAAAAATTTTTTATAAGGGAATAAGAAAACTTGTTGACAGATGGACAAAGTGTATTGAAAAGCAAGGAGACTGTGTTAAAAAACGATACATTTGTCTTTTCTAAAAGTTGGTTAAAATAAATTCTAAGCCAAAGTACGTGTAATTTTTTATTCACTCCCATAGTTATAAAATCTATTATTGGGGACACAGTCACAGCTGGGGGAGGGCCATTATATTCTTTTTACAAAAAGCATCTTTATGTGTGCTAACAGTGTAACATACAATCTCTCTAAAACAAAAATAAACAAATGTTTAAAAGAAAAATAAATTATACCAAATAGAACAGGGGCTTTTAAAACAGTTTTAGTTCAGATACTGTCAGCTTATATGCAAACAAACAAACAAAAAATTAATATGAACAAATCACATTTATAAATAAAGATGTTGCTAGGTGCTGTCAAGTCTGTTTAAAATCAGAACAAAACACAGCCTGGTTCTAAGACATCCTCACAACTGTTACTGTGCTTGAGCCAATTGTTGTAATTACTGTAACAGTTTATCTGTTAAGGGTCTTGCCCTTTCACACTGACCCTCAACTTTACCAAACATGATTGTCCTTCTCCAGGGACAAGTCCCTCCTGACAACATGTCCCAAGCTCATAAAACTAAGTCTCGCCATTTTCCCTTCAAAAGAGCATTATGTGATGTATGCACAACCTTGGAACAACAGGGTTCTGGGATACAGAGATTGAGCCATGGTTGGAATGGGGAAAATGGGGGAATAATGTTAAGATGCTTGGCTGTCTTTTGAATCTTGGTTTTCCTTGCATTATATTAAAAAATAGACACTGGAGGGGGAGAGAAAGGAATAGCCAGAAATATCATCATAGAAAGATTGTAAGTCCGTCTTCTGCCCATAACTGATTGGAATACCTAAAATGGGGCTATAACTTACCCAGTGAAGGAGGCTTCTTGCGGAGCCTCTGCAATACATAAGACTATAGGTGGAAGCCTGAACCACATCCAGATCTTCAGAGATGGGAAATTTCCACTTGAAAGTATTAGTGGACCAGCCTGGAGCGGCTAGAAGAACAGAAGATACTTCTTGAAAGAAAGACCTACAGGAAAAATACAAAACAATAGAGGCAGACTAACTGTTATTACAAGAACAAGCAAGCTGCTTGCCCAGGAAACATCAAGGCAAGTGGTCAGGTACCCTCAGTGCAGGCCCCCTTCCAGGATTAAGACTCAATGGGAATACATGCTCTGATTGGTCACTATGCTCGTCACCAAAAGGGAAAGTGAGGGAGGAGCAGCAATGAGGCAGCAAGCTAAGCCCTACAATGTTCAATAGACTTCTGTGAACCCGGTGAAGACCTGGTTGGCCAGCAGTGTGGCAAGACCTGGGGACTCTTGGGCCCAGAGTCAATGACATAGCCACAGAGGTAGTCCTCTATGTGAAGTGGAGAGTGAAGTGTCCAGTGGATAAGAGAGGGCATCTGCACAAGAACACCCACACTTGCAGATAATACCCATTGACCTGGCTTCAATGACTAGATGATCTGAGCTCAACCAGAAGAAGAAAGAAGAGGGGAAAAAGCATAATCTGATACAATTTGATGAACCTGACCTACACCTATGGCTGCAGTAGCTCAAAAGTGGGAACAAATCCTTACAGCAAGAATCATTCCCACCCCCTCCACACACAGAGCAGACAGGGATGGGCAACTTGGACATTGGCTACCCAAAATGGGGCAGGGGTGGGATCCTACAAAGGCAAGACGTGACTGGCTTACAAGCTTTCAAGAGGGAAGCTAGATTCATAGGGCATGGAGGAAGGTAGAATCTCCACTGAGTAGTATACAATCTGTCTAGGCGGGGCTGATGAAATGAAATCCGGATGGATCTCTTGTGATACAATAGTGAATAATTGTTATCCGGACTGCTTGTGAGGGTTGGAATTGTAAAGGTAGACGTTTTTTAGCAAGGAAGGGAGTGATTAACTTTTCAGCCTAAGAGCGGAGGTCCCTGGGACCATAAAGGGAGAAGAGCGGAGCGCGGGACCCTACCCAAAGAAGCAGTGATGCCTGAGATGGAAGCAGAGATGATGACATGGAAAGATGGAGCAGCTGGGGACTTTAGACACAGAGAGGGAGAGCGACTGTGTGCTGATGACCGGGGGTGTGTGGGGGGTAGGACTGTCGTGTATACCCTTTGGATGGTTGATGATGCATGGAGGGGATTGTAACCATAGCAATGAAATTATATACTATAGGATGAATGTAAAACTAATGTTCTCCCATGTAAACTATCACATAATTCACAATAAAACATTAAAAAAAAAAAAAAGGAATCCTAAAAAAAAATTTTAAGAAGAGCATTATGCCTGTACATCTTCCAAAACAGATCTGTTCATTCTTCTGGAAGTCCAATACTCTTCAGCAACACCAAAATTCAAATACATGCATTATTTTTAGAAATAAAAATACTCTGAGCTATTACTAAAAATCAACATTTGAAAAGAACCAAAATACATACACAAAAATTTACTTAAAATAAGGCTGGCCAAACTAGACCTTGGGCAATGAAACCTGCTAGCCATAGTTCCTAGTTTGTTCAAATTAGGGAATTTTGTCTCAGGCATTAGCCATGCCCATCACAATGCCCAGCACATAAGAGGCATTAACTCATGGAAAAATGGAATTAAAAGGGGTCCATTAAAAATGAAAAAGGGAGAGAAGCTTTAAATTACAATAACAAAGAACTGCCAACAGTTCTTTGACCCTATAAGCAATAAATACAAGAAAAGGCAGAAGGGGAAACTCAAGGAAGTAGCCTGTTGTTTGAGGATGGCTTCATTTTATAATGGGTTCCCCTTACCACTCTTATCTTCATGGATGTTGTTGCTGTTGCTGTTGTTGTCCTCCTGGTCAATTGCCAATAAGCTCTGACTCATAGCGACCTTATATAGGATTTCCAAGGAGCAGCTGGTAGGTTTGAACTGCTGACCTTGTGGTTAGCAGTCCAGTGCTAATCCTACAGTGCCACAGAATGTGAGAAACAACAGTAGACAGAATCTGCAATGTAGCACTGTAAGATCATAGGCTCAGCACTTATGGCATGATGGATAAATAGGAAATGCTCTTTAACAAGCTCTTCAACCAAATATATCATCTTCTATATGTAAGATCCTAGTTTGTAGGCCCTGTTTCCTTACTTTAAAATTATAGGCAGTATCTCTTGATCATTTATCAACAGTAAGATAAAAGAAACATTAATAAAACAAATGTTATTCAAATGCTTTTCCGTTTTTTTGAAAATACAAAAGGCATAAAAATTCTAATTCGCCACCAATTTTGCTTCCCAGGAGCAGAAAACACCATTCATCAAAAGCAAGCCTTAACCCACAGGTTTATTTATAAATGGCTATCTGAGTTTCAACATCCAAATATAATAATACTGCTGCCGCTGTGTGTCATTGAGTCAGTTCTGACTCGATGACCTTGTATATGGTTTGAAGCTGCAAATCTTTTAGAGAACAGAAAGCCTCATCTTTTGCCAGTGGAGCGGCTGGTGGATTCGAACTGCTGACCTTGTAGTTAACAGTCCAACGAGTACACAATACTTTTTGCTATTGTTGTTAAGTGCCGTCAAGTTGGTTCTGACCCATGACGACCCTGTGTAGTGTTTCCGAGTTGTGGCTGGTGAGCTTGAACCACAAAACTTGCAGATCAAACCAACTTTGCAGTCCAGCACATTAACCCACAGTACCACACCAGGATTCCAATACTAGAACGGAAAAATATTAAAAATAACTTTTTGAGTATTAAATTAACTTTTCAAAAAATGAGTTAACATACATTTATGTTATCAAACTTTTCCTCATGAACCACATGAATCTAATTTCAACTAAATGTGGTTGTTGTTGTTGTTGTTAAGTACCATGGAGTTGGTTCCAACTCATAGTGACCCTGCACAGGGTTTCTGAGGCTGCAAATCTTTATGAGAACAGAAAGCCTCATCTATGTCTAATACAATTTTCTCCAGAGTTGAATTATTCCTCTCACATTAGAAGCTCATGCCATGCTACAAAAGCAATGTTTACAACCTTTAACAAAAATAAGTTTCAGCTGTTTATCAAAAATCAAACTAGTTGCAAATTAGTCGATTTCAACACAGAGACCCTGAGTAGAACTTCCAGTCCAGCGTTTAACCACTGTATGAGGGCTCCTATATAAAAGCCAATTTGAAAGGCTACAATCATACAAAATTTGTGGTGTTGTTGTTGATGTTGTTGTTAGGTGCCATCGAGTTGGTACCAACCCATAGCGACCTTATGCACAGCAGAACAAAACACTACCCAATCCTGGGCCAACCTCACTACTGTTGCCACACTTGAGTCCATCAATGCTGCCACTTGGCCAATCCATCTCGTTGGGGTCTTCCTCTTTTTCTCTAACCCACCACCTTACCAAACATGATCATCACAATCAGCTCTACTTTGAAGAGGCAGTTCTTCCCAGTGGCATTTTGAGTGCCTTCTAACCTGAGGGGCTCATTTTCCTGCACCATATCTGACATTGTTTCTCTGCTATTCATAAGGTTTTCAGTGACTGAATATTTATTCAGAAGTCGTTTCATCTCTCCTTCTTCCTAGTCTGTCTTTGTCTAGAAGCTCATCTGAAACCTGTCCACTGTGGGTGACCCTGCTGTTATTTAAAATACCGGTGGCATAGCTTTCAGAATCACACCAACTCACAAGTCACCACAGTACGACAAACTGACTGACAAACAAGAGGTAGTTATTAATAATGTCTTCAATAACCAAGAAGTGAGTGGATTTGAACTTCCAGTCCAGCGTTTAACCACTGCACAAGGGCTCCTGTATCAAAAATAAACCCACTAGAAATGCTACAATCATTCAAAATCTGTGGTATTGTTAAATAACTATTCATAATGTCTTCAATAATCAAAAAGTGTAGAAAATATTTCAAGAAAAGGCAGCATTTTATAGAAAAATTGGCTGGCAATGGCATCAAGACCTTTTTCCAAAACATAACTACAGTAAATGCAGCACAGTAAGGGAACAGATCTATGGACTTCAAATGAACAAAATATGCTTGCTCTCAAACCTGGCAAGAAATGCACAACAATCTAGAGATTCTGGCCAAGGAACAACAGCAATTCACATGAATAACATATTGTACACAATTCTTAGTCCTCTAGCAAATTCCCACACTAGAAGTGAAACCAGATCATACAATTTCTGGTCAACAGAACCTAATAACAAAGGAAAACAACTACCAATATGTATCAGTCGGATTCATTTCAGTGGACCTGGAAAGCAAAGCTGAATCCCAGGTTTATGGAGCCTCTACCTAGAATCTGGAAGGAGCACCTGGTAGTGTAGTAAATTACAAGCTGGGTAGTTCAAATCTACTAGCCAGTCCGCAGGAGAAAAATGAGACTTCCTGCTCCCATAAGCCTCAAAAACCCTACACAGGGTCAATATGAGTCGGAACCAACTCGACAGCACACATCCACCAATCAGAATTCGGAGTCCTGGTGTGGCACTGCAGGATAAGCACTGCACTACTGACCACAAGGAGCCCTGGTGTGGCCGCTGTGGGTTAATGCGTTGGACTGCAAGGTCCGTTTGAACCTCAAGGTCCGCGGTTCAAGCTCACCAGCCGATCCTTGGAAACCCTATACAGGGTCACTACAAGTCGGAACCGACTCGATGGCACTTCACAACACAGGAAAGGGGCACTTCTCCAACCAGAGTATTACAAACTGATGGTTCGCAATCTCCTTAAGAGTCAGGCTAGGTCCAACCATATTTCTAACAATTCCCTCAGCAGTCGGGTCAAGGTTCTCAAATATTCAATAAAGTGTCAGGCTAAAGAGACCCAGCAGCCACCTCGCGGAAGCGATACCTCCGAGAGACCGTGATTAGTAAGGCCGGGACACTGGTGGGGAAACTGAGGCAGGACAGAGGGGAAAATCAAGGTGACGAGGACACAAGGTTACCTCACGTCCCAATCCCTCACCCAGTGCTCGAAGTCAGCCCACACTACCCCCAGTACCTGTCACCGGCTGCGCAGCCGCGGCAAACGCGCCGTTAGTGTCCCCCTTCCTGCCCATGCAGGAACCGTGCTTCGTCCGCTACAACGTTTGCGACAACCAGGGCGGGGCGGCGGCAGCAGCCACTGCAGCGGTAGAAGCAGCGGCGGCTGCGCCAGTAAGAGATTGACACGAGCCTTTCCCCCAGCTCCACTTCCAGGCTACCCAGCAGTTCTACAGCCCAGGCCGCGTACCACCCCTTTACTTCCGCTTCCTAATAGCGAAGCTTAGACGACTTCCGTCTACCAAGTCTCGTACGGAGCAGCCCAGAGCGTCCAGTGGCCGCCATCTTAGATAGGAAAAGCGCTTGCTTCTTATGGTATTCCTACCGCTTAGGTGTACTGGGTCGCTATGAGTCAGAACCGACTCCACTGCACATAACCACCACCACCACCTCTTAAGTGTTTTCACAGGCTACCCAGAAGTTCTACGTCCGGGCCGCGCACCACCCCTTTACTTCGGCTTCCTAATAGCAAAGCTTAGATGGCTTTCGGCTACCAAGTCTCGTACGGAGCAGCCCAGAGCGTCCAGTAGCCGCCATCTTAGGTAGGAAAACTGCTTTCTTCTTACGGTGTTCCTACCTCTTAGGTGTCCTGGGTCGCTGTGAGTCGTAACCGACTCCACTGCACATAACCACCACCACCACCTCTTAAGTGTGTACTGTCGACCCTTTGACTGTAAAGTCCTGGGAAACTGCAGGACTGACAGGTTGTTGGTATTCAGTGCCGTGGAGTCGATTCCTACTCAGCTACCCTGCGTACGGTTTCCAAGGAGCGGCTGGTGAGTTCGAACCGCCGACTTTATAGTTAAAGTCGACCTTGCGGTTAAGTGCTTCATCCCACAGCACCACACCAGGACAGATATAATGGTGAAACAAGACCTTTTATCTGATTTGGACTTGGACGTCCTGTAGAGCTTGCTGGTGAGTTTGAACCGCCTACCTGTGGTTCCAAACCAACCTTGCGGTTCGGTGCTTTAGCCCACCGCGCCACATCAGGACTCGAGCTGTATAGGGCTTTCTAGGAGCGGCTGGTGAGCTTGAACCTCTAGCTTTGCAGTTCGGCATCTTAACTCACAGCGTCACACCAGGACTGCAAAACCAAAGAAAATCCACTGCCATCCAGTGGATTCCGACGTTGTTGGTGTTAGGTGCCCTCCAGTCAGTTCCGTCTGTTCCAACTCCTAGCGACCTTATGTACAACAGGTCCAAGGAAGCACGGCCTGGTCCTGCACCAGCCCTTCCTCACAGTTGTGTTGTTGCCTCTGTGTCCATCCATCTCGTTAAGGGTCTTCCTCTTCGATTTTTTATCAAGCATGATGTCCTCCAGGGACTGGTACTTCCTGACAACTTGCCCAAAATACAAAAATGAAATATTGTCATCTTCGCTTCCAATGAGCAATCTGGCCATTTTTATTGTTTGTTGTTGTTGCAGTGGTGTCGGTTGCGACTTACAGCGACCCTGTACACTTCATCCAAAACATTCGTTTGTGCTTCTGACAGTCCATGATGGAATAGTCAGTAATTTTCACAAACACCGGAATTCAAATGCATCAATTCTTCTGTGGTGTAAAACCATTGTCCAGCTTTTGCATGCATAAGAGGCATGGCATGGATTAGGCATTTTAAACTGACAATCTTTGCTCTTTAACATTTTGAAGAAGTCTTTGCAGATTTGCCCAATGCAATATGCTGTTAGATTTCTTGACTGCAGCTTCAGTAAGTAGTGAGTGTGGATCCAAGTAAAAGGAAGTCTTTGACAACTTCAGTCTTTTTCTACACTTAGGATGTTTATTCGTCCAATTATGAGGATTTTTGTTTTTCTTTACATTGAAGTGCTCATACTAAATGCTGTAGTCTTTGATGTTCACCAGTATTTCAGTTCTCTTCCCTTCCAGCAAGCAAGCATATGGCGTATGTTGATGACTATATCTCCAGTCTTGATGCTATGCTCTTTTTCATATAATCCAGTTTCTCAAATTACTTGGTCAGCATACAGATAGATTGAATAAATAGGGTGAAAGGATACAACCCTGATGCAGACCTTTCCTGATTTTAAACAATTACGTATCCCCCTGTTCTATTCTAACAATTGCCTCTTGCTCTTTGTACAAGCAACTCTTGAGCACAGTTAGGTGTTCAAGAATACCTATTCTTTAGAATGGTATCCATAATTTGTCATGATTCAAATGGTCAAAAACCTTTGTATTGTCAATAAAGTACAAGTAGACAACCTTCTGGTATTATGCTTTCAGCCAAGATCATCTGACATTAGCAATGATATCCCTAGTTCCATATCCTTTTCTGAATCTGACTTGAATTTCTGGCTGTTACCCTGTCGATGTACTGTTGCAACCGTTTTTTAATTATCCAGCACAATTTTACTTGCATGTGATATTAATATTCAATGATTTCAGCATTCTGTTGGTCACCTCTCTTTGGAATGGACACAATTATGGATCTCTTCCAGTCAGTTGGCCAGGTAGCTACCTTCCAAATGTCTTGGCATCGAAGAGTGAGCTCCTCCAGCACTGCATCAGTTAAAACATTTCCATTTGTAGTCCATCAATTCCTGGAGCCTTATTTTTCTCCAGTACTATCGGTACAACTTGGATTTCTTTCAATGCTATCAATTCTTGATCATATGGTACCTCTTGACATGGGTGACCATCAGCCAATTCTATTAATACTACAGTGACTGTGTTAGAGCAAGGGCATAGAAGGAAAATTGCTGGTGGAAAATACTAATAACAGGTAGGACAGGATATAGAAACCATCTCCTTGTTCATCTGAAACCCAGCTGGGTTTGTTAACCCTCCCTCCCCACTGACCTACCCAGTGGGTTTATTAACCCTCCCTGTTCAGCTGTCACAGAGTCCTGATTCAGCACTGTAAAATAAGCACTGGACCACAAGGTCATTTTAACTGCTAGGTTGTTGTTGTTATGTGCCATGGAGTCAGTTCCGACTCATAGCGACCCTACACAGGGTTTCCAAGGCTGTAAATCTTTACAGGAACAGAGAGCCTCATCTTTCTCCCACGGAACAGCTGGTAGTTTCAAACTGCTGACCTCGCGGTTCGCAGCCCAATTAGTAACCACTACGCTACCAGAGCTCTGCAAGGTAGGCAAATCAAAATCACCAGCTGCTCTTTGTTAACCATATTGTGCAGGATTGCTTTGAGTAGGAAACTACTCAACAACACTTTAACAATAATTCAGCTATCTGTTAACTTCGTTCTCAGCCAACCATAACCAGTTTTCTACCAAAGCACAAAACATGGCTGAATGACCCCAACATGGCATCTCCAGGTGAGACCTGGTTCTCGAACCAGGATCCTGACAGAGAGCTTAAGCACAGACCTACCCTGCAAAATCCATCTTGAAATCTTAGACTCCATCTAAAATCTTAGACTCAATATTGGACACCAGATGTGCACACAGCATGAGAGAGAACAAGGAAACAGCACAAAAATGGAACTATACAAACAAGAAAGCCTGCTCCTTTTTTGAAACCTGACAGAACTACCTCTGCAGTTCAACATCCCCCTATATAAACCATGACTTTCTAGTCTTCTGTACCCCAACCTGGTAACAACTCTGTGTATCACTTCCATTTACTTTCTTTTTTTTTTTATGTTTTATTGTAGATTATGTGGTAGTGTACATGGGGGAACATTAGCTTTATATTGTATATTATTTCATTGCCATGATTACAATCCCCTCCATGCATCATCAACTAACCAAAGGGTATATGTACCCCGCAAGCCTGCCCCTTGGTCGTCAACACACAACCCGTCTCCCTCTCTGGGTCTAGAGTCCCCAGCTGCTCCATCTCTCCACGTGGTCATCTCTGCCTCCATCTCTGGCGTTACTGTTTCTTTGGGTAGGGTCCCACACTACACTCTTCTCCCTTGATGATCCCAAGGACCTCTACCCCTGGACTGCATAGTCAACCACTCCCATCCTTTTGCTACAAAACGTCTACCTTTACATTTCCAACCCTCACAGTCAGTCCTGATAGCAATTATTCACTATTATACCACAAGAGTCCTATCCCCATCTCCTTTCATCAGCCCTGCCCAGCCAGATTGGATACTACTCAGTGGAGATTCTACCTTCATTCACGCCTTCTGGATCTAGGCTCCCTCTTGAAAGCTTGTAAGCCAGTCACTTCTTGCCTTTGTTTCCCACCCCACCCCCCCCCATTTTGGGTAGCCAGTGTCCAAGTTGCCTATCCCTGTCTACCCTGTGTATGGAGGGGGTGGGAATGGTCCTCACTATAAAGATTTGTTCCCTCTTTTGAGCTACTGCATCCATAGGTGTAGGTCAAGTTCATCAAACTGTATCAGCTTATGCTTTTTCCCCTCTTCTTTTCTTCTAGTTGAGTTCTGATCATCCAGCTATTGAAGCCAGGTCATGTGGGTATTATCTGCAAGTGTGGGTGTTCTTGTGCATATGCCCTCACTTCTTATCAGTGCACGCTTCACTCTCCACTCTAGTCTTCTGTGGCTATGTTACTGACTCTGGGCCCAGGAGTCCCCAGGTCTTGCCATACTGCTGGCCAAGCAGGTCTCCACCCATGTTCATAGGAGTCTATTGAACTTGGTAGGACTTAGCTCACAGCTTCATTGCTGTTTTTCCCTCACTTCCCCTTATTGGTGAATAATGTGGTCACCAGTCAGAGCCCATGTCTGCTCGTGTATTCCACTTCTGTTCTTCTAGCCACTCCAGACTGGCCTGCTTGTCCTTTCAAGTGGAGATTTCCCACCTCAGAAGATTCTGGATGGGGTTCAGGATACTTCCATTTTCTTTGGATGCTTCTTGCATCATTCATTATTTTGCCCATAGAATCCGTCAGTATTGCAACTCAAGGATTAAACATTTTTCTTCAGTTATTTCAGTTTGAGAAATGATGAATGTGTTCTTCCCTTTGGGTTTTCTAACTCCAGGTCTTTGCACATTTCATTATAATACTTGAGTTTGTGTTTTCAAGCTGCCCTTTGAAATTTTCTGTTTATAGTGGAGCACTATTTTCATTTTAAATTTTTATTTAAATTCTCCCTTTATTGAATTATTTCTGACCATTGCCTGGCAATGTAGAAAATTTTGCCTTCAGGAAGAGTGCCTATGAAAATAAATTCCCTAGGGAGACAAGGCATGCCCTTAATGGAAATTGGGATACCAGAATTGCATGGCCGTGAGTCATTCCAGCTAAGATGGTCCAGAGAGCTCCAGACAACACTGTAAAGATTTTTTATCTGCAATAATGTGTGTATCCTAATCATGGTGCCTTTCCTGCTTCCATAATCACACTATTCTATAGATGAATTGATTTGCCACCAATCATGATTTTGTGATGAATTTATTTTGTTATCTAACTAATGTGGATATTAGCTGCATAGCTAATATGACCTCATGCTGGTAGTATTCCTTATCTGGATGATTTGGCTTTATCTTGTTTGTCCTGTTTAAAGCTTAATAAAGGAGTCTCTAAAACATGCATTTGAATTTGGGGTCTTTCTTCCTCTATTATTGTTGTTAAGTGCCTTCAAGTCAATTCCCACTCTTAGCCACCATGTGTAGGGTTTCTGAGGAGTAGTTGGTTAGTTTGAATTGCTGACCTTGCAATTAGCAGTTCAATGCTTATCTTACACCAAGAATCCCCCATGTCAAAGGACAAATTACCTTTTTATTTTATCAGTCACTTTTTTATCATTGTCAAAAAAAAATTTTTTTTAACAGTTTATTGTGAATTGAGTGCAGGTTTACAGCAGGTTACATTCAACAAACCATACACTTTGCTTTACTACATGGTTGCAGTCCTTTCCATGTACCAATAGTTAACAGTATTTGCCTCTATTCACTTTAACATTGCATTCCTGTGTGTCTCCAGCTACCTTCGTCTTTCCTCTGCTAAGCTCCCTCTTGTATATTACCTGCCCTGTCACCCATGTTAACATATGTCTACCCTCTGGCCCATAAATAATTTTCTCTCCCTCCCACCCTCAAAGGTTGTTTCTTTTATTTGGAAAAGCTTTTTTTTTTTTTTTTTTTTTTACAACATTTGTCTCATACAATCATTGTCCTTTTGTGATTGACTAATTTCATACTGCATAATGTCCTTCAGATTCAACCATGTTATGAGGTGTTTCACAGATTCATCACTATACTTTTTTTTAGTATTGTTTCTAGTATTCCATGGTGTGTATGTACCAAAGTTTGTTTAACCATTCTTTTGTTGATGGACATTTAAGCTATCTCCATCTTTTTGATGTGTCTTTTATAGATACCTTATTGAAAGATCTGGTTTTCTTATCCATTCTGCTCTTTATGTCTCTTGACTGGTACATTTCAGTGTAATTATCAGTTGGTGTGAATTGTTGTCATTTTACTGTGTGTTATTTTGTGGTATTACGGAATTCTTTGTTCCACATAATTTTCTATGCTGAGTTCATTTTGTTTGTGAGTTTTCTTGTCATTCTCATTTCTGTTGAGCTAATGTTTACTAAATCTGATTTTCCTTTTTTTGTTTTCATGTGCAGATATATTCTTTTTCTTTGAGTTAACTCTGTAATTTATTAATTTATAATTTATAAATTTCCTCCTGCTTAAAATAGTCTGTTTTATCTTGAATAAAACTTGTTGCCATTTGGAAGTTCTATATCTATACTATTTCCTTATTGGCTTTACAGTTGACTTTATTGTACATTGATTTCAGTCTTGTAGATTTGTTTTATTTTAAATACTTTTATATCTCAATTGAGTTCTGGGTGGTGGTGTCATGAATGGTAATCTCAGGTTGTCTTTTTTTGTTGAGTCTCAATCCAAAAAAAAAAAAAAATACCCTTTAACATTTTTTTGGAAAATTGTATGTGTATCAGGAAATGTCCCAACTTTGCCATGGTATTTGAAGCATGGCTTTGCTGGATATATGATACTTGACTGGCAGTCTTTTTCTTTCAGAATTTTTACATATCCCATGCCTTCTTGCCTGCAATATTTCTGCTGAGAAATCCAAGTTTAGTCTCATTGGTTTTCCTTTGTAAGTAACTTTTCATTTTTCCTGAGCACCTCTCATGATTCTTTCCTTGTCTTAGATTTTGGAAATTTGATTATGATATATTTTGGTGATTTTCTCTTACGATCTTTCCTGTTTGGGTTAGTTGAGCTTCTTGTATATTTATCTTCTCATGTTTCATGATGTTAGGGAAGTTTTCTTCCAACAACTCTTTGACAGTTTTCTCTTTGCTTGTGTCTTCCTATTCTGGAATTCAAATCACCTGTAAGCTGTTGTTCTTCATGGTGCCTCACATAGCTCTTAGGCTTTTTTTTTTTTTTTTTTTTTCTTTTTGTTGTTGTTGTTCTTTTAGCATACTAGCATTGAGAGATTTCTCTTGAAGCTCACTCATTCGGGCTTCCATTACTTCGCATCTGCTTCTTTGCCCTTTCAATGTATTGTACATTTCTGAGATCTTAGTGTTAATCTTGTAGGTTTTTCACTGCAGGTTTTGTATTGTTTAAAATTTTTTCTTTTATTTTGTCTTTCTGTTATTACAGTGTGTTCCTGAATTCTTCTGAAGTTTTTATTATGTTCTCCTTACTTTCCTTGATCTGTCGATCCTTTGAAGGTACCTAATTATCATTCTTTTTCAGTTAGTTCTATTGCCCTTTTCTTCCTCCGAAACATCTTCTGGCCCTGCATTTTGGTCATTTGTTTGAGCCGTTCTCTTGTGTTTCTACATGTGAGCCAAAATTGTCTGTTGTCTCAGGGGCATTGTGAGGTTGTCATAAGTGTAAAAACAAACAGTATAGTTACTGAACACTGAGGGGAGAAATCTCTTGAGGGCTCCTTCAATTCAAGGAGCTCACATGGTTGTTGTAGAAGGGATGTGACAGCAGACTTCCTGACCCTAGCTGGAGTTCTTATTGGCCTCAGTGTTATCTGTTTTCAGGACACTCAATAAAGACGTAGTTCATGGGGGTCCTTGATGGAGTTGGTATCAGTGTCTGTTAAGATCACAGGCCCCCTCTAAGACTGAAACTCAAAGGGAACACATGAACAGGCATGTAAGCTTGCTAATGACAACATTGGTCTACTGGTGAGTGGAAGAGGGGGGAAGGCAGCAATGAAGAAATGGGCTGAATTCGGCCACAGTCCATTGACCTGGAGATGAGAGAGAGAAAAGGAAGAAATGGTTGGACCAAAGTGTGGTAAGACCTAAGGACACCCAAGCCCATGGACAAGGCATAACCACAGACGGCTAGAGCTAAGAGTGAAGCATCCATCTGATATGAAGAGAGGGGAGAGGGACAAAAACACCCAAGCTTGCAGATAGTACCCATTTGACTTAGCCTCAATGGCTTGATAATCAGAACTCGACTAGAGGTAGTTAAAAAAAAATTTTTTTTTTTAACGAAACGAGAGTAAATTGCTACAATTTGGTGAACTTGATCTATACGCATGGAGGTAGTAGCTCAAAATACCAACAGAAAGGGAAGGAGTC
>NW_006408997.1:120907-122560 GCF_000296735.1 Chrysochloris asiatica | reverse complement strand
ATAGAACACAGAAGAACTATAGAAACAATCAACAGGACAAGAAGCTGGTTCTTGGAAAGAATTAACAAAATCGACAGACCATTGGCAAACCTAACAAAAGAAAAGAGGGAGAAGACACAAATAATATGCATTAGAAATCGCATGGGTGATGTCACAATGGAACCAAAGGAAATCAAAAGGATAATAACAGAATACTATGAAGAGTTGTACTCCAACAAATGTGAAAACTTAGAATAGATGGATGCATTTTTAGATAAACACGACCTACCTAAACTTACACAAGTAGAAAACCTGAACAGACCCATAACAAAAGATGAAATTGATCAGGTCATCAAAAGACTCCCAACCAAAAAAAGTCCAGGCCCAGACGGCTTCACTGGTGATTTGTACCAAACATTCAGGGAAGAGCTGTCACCAATCCTACTCAAATTATTCCAGAATATAGAAGAGAATAGAAAACTCCCTAACACAATCTATGAAGCAAGTATAACTCTTATACCAAAACCAGGGAAGGACGCCACTAAGAAGGAAAACTACAGACCAATATCCCTCATGAACATAGATGCAAAAATTCTCAACAAAATACTAGCCAACAGAATTCAGCAACACATCAAAAAGATAATACATCATGATCAAGTGGGATTCATATCAGGGATGCAAGGATGGTTCAACATCAGAAATATGATCAACGTTATCCACCATATAAATAAGAAAAAAGAAAACCACATGATCGTATCAATTGATGCAGAAAAGGCATTTAACAAAATCTAACACCCATTCCTGATAAAAAACACTCAACAAAATAAGAATTGAAGGAAAATACCTCAACATAATAAAGAGCATATATACAAAACCAACAGCCTATATTACTTTTTTTTTTTTGAATGATGATACACAAAGATTTTAATCATTGCAATGAAACGATGAATTTAAAGCTGTTCTCCCTTGTAATGTATCATTCAATTCACAATTAAAACTTAAAAAACAAAAAACTGCAAGGAGGTCAGTTTAAACACACCAGCCATGTGACGGGAGAAAGATGGGGATTTCTGTTCCTGTAAAGATTCAGCTGGATGGCAGTGGGCTTTATATTGCAATGTGGGCACCCACTGATAGCTCAGTAGTAGAATCTTTTACCTTGTGTGAGACCTCATTCTATTCCTGGTCAATGTATTTCATGAACAACTACCAGTGGAGGCTGACAGGTTGCAATGATGTTGAACAACTTCCAGTACGGTGTCCAGATTAAGACAGACCAGGAAGAAAGACCTGGGCTATCTACTTCCAAAAAGTTAGTCACTGAAAATCCAACAATCACAAGAGCTGCATTCCTTTGTGTGTGCGGTCCCATGAGTCAGCAGCTAACACAACAACATATTGTAATAGGCATGTTATGGTTTTATTTATTTATTTTTTTTTTTTATTCTGCAAATATTTTCTCCCAATCTTTTATACCTTTGTTTCAGCTTACTTTTTTTTTTTTTTAAAGAATATAAGTACAAATTATTTGATCGAAATATTAAAATCATTTGCAAATATTACACAGATGAACCATCGCTGAACTGATAATTTAAAAAAACAAACCCTGAGGGATATGTACAGAAAAGTTATGACGAGTTATATACTATTAGTAATCTTTTTTTTTTTTTTTTT
>NW_006408997.1:109293-118597 GCF_000296735.1 Chrysochloris asiatica | reverse complement strand
ATTTACAATAGCAAAAAGATGGAGACAGCCAAAGTGCCCATCAACTGAAGAATGGATAAACAAATTGTGGTACATACACAAAATGGAATATTATGATACACTGAAGAATAACAAGGAAGCTGCAAACCACTGCATAACATGGATGAACCTTGAGGACATTATGCTGAGTGAAATTAATCAGTCACAAAAAGAGAAATACTACATGGAACCATTACTGTAAAAGACTAAGAAAAAGAAATTATACTAAAGGGGGCAGGGGGAAGTTTTTGTTGGTTGCTGGGAAATTGCTGATAGGTGGGGAGATGGGGGGAGGGTGGGGCACAGGGCGGGGATTGGACTCAGGAGAGCTTGGGTGTTGGGGAGGGTGGCAATATACAGGGAGGGAGAGGGAAGTGGAGAAAAGGGGCAGATGGGAGAACAATAGGGCATGTTTGAATGGGCCAAATGGGCCAGAGATAAAGGATGATATTTGCACAGCCTTGGAACTCCAGGGCTCTGAGATACAGGGATGAGTCATGGCTGGAATGGGCAGGGAATCGTGTTAGGATGCTTGGCTGTTTTTTGAATCTTGGTTTTCCTTGCATTATAATATAGAGTAGACACTGGAGAGGGAGAGAAAGGAATAGTCAAAAACATCACACTAGAAGGCTTGTAAGTCCGTCTTCTGCCTTTAACTGATTGGAATACCTAAAATAGGGCTACAGCGTACCCAGTGAACGAGGCTTCCTGCGGAGCCTTTGCAATACATAAAACTATAGGTAGAAACCAGAACCACATCCAGATCACCAGAAATGAGAAATCTCCACTTGAAAGGACGAGCTGACCAGCCTGGAGTGGTGAGAAGAACAAAACATACGTCTCGAATGAAAGACCTACAAAAAATAAGATACAATGGAGGCAGACAGACTGTTACTACAAAAACAAACGGGTCGCTTCCCTAGGAGACATTGGGGCAGTTGTTTGGGTCCTACCAACGCAGGCCCCCTTCCAAGATTGAGATTCGGTGGAAATGCACACTCAGATTGGTGACCACACGCATCACCGATGGGGAGAAGTGGGGGTAAAGGCAGCAATGAAGCGGCGAGCTAAGCCTTACAATATTCAGTGGGCTTCTGTGGACCTGGTTGGGGACCTGGGTGGCAAGCAGTGTGAGGAGACCTGAGGACTCCTGGGCCCAGAGCCAATGACATGTCCACGGAGAACTCAAGTGGAGAATGGAGCTGCCAGCTGATGGGCAGAGAGGGCATGTGCACAAGAACACCCACACTTGCAGATGGTACCCACTTGACCAGGACCGGATGACTGGATGATCAGAGCTCAACCAGGAGAAGAAAGGGGGCGGGGGGAGAAGAAAATCGAGCTGATTCAATCTGATGAACTTGACCTATACCTACAAATGCAGTGACTCAAAAGAGGCAACAAATCCTTAACAGCAAGAAACATTCCCACTCCCTCCACACACAGAGTAGACAGAGATGGGCAACTTGAACATTGGATACCCAAATGGGGAGGGAGGGACTACAAAGGCAAGAAGTAACTGGCTTACAAGCTTTCAAGAGGGAACCTAGAGCTAGGGGGCATGGAGGAAGGCAGAATCACCAGTGAGTACTATCCAATCTTGTCTAGGTGGAGCTGATGAATTGAAATACAGGTGGGTTACTCACGATACTGTAGTGAATAATGGTTATCAGGACTGATTATGAGGGTTGGAAGTGCAAAGGTAAACATTGTGTAGCAAGGAAGGGAGTGATTATCTCTCCAGTCTAGGAGCAGTCTCTGGGACCACCAACGGAGAAGAGCCGAGAGCGGGACCCTACCCACAGAAGCAGTGTTGCCTGAAATGAAGACAGAGACGATGACATGGAGCGATGAAGCAACTGGGGATTTTGGATCCAGAGAGCGAGAGGGACTGTGGGCTGAAGACTGGGGTGGGGGATGGAGGGAGGAAGTGTAGAGGACGGGTTTCTAGGATATTCCCTTTGGTCGGAAGATGATGCAGGAAGGGGATTGGAACCATGACAATGAGATGACATACAATGGAATGAATGTAAAACTAAAGTTCTCTCATGTAAGCTATCATATAATCCACAATAAAACATTAAAAAAAAAAAAAAGAGGGAATTTAGTTTAAGAGTGTATGGGGGAAGATAGAGTCCCCACTGAATATATTGTTTTTAACTTGTCTAGATGGGTCTGGTAAAAAGATGGAGATAAGATTCTTATGATTCAATAACGAGTAATTGTTATCATGACTAATTGCGACTCTCACAGTTGTAAAGGTAGAAGTTTTGTAACAAAAATGGGAGAGTAGTTGATCTTTCAGACCGGAAACAGAGGACCCTTGGACCATCAAGGGAGAAGAGCACAAGCGGAATGCAGGACGTTATCCAGAGAAGCAGCAACACCAGAGATGGAGGCAGAGATGGGGACATGGAAAGAAGGAGCAGCTGAGGACTCTAGATTCATGGAAAGAGAGGGACTAAGAGATAGTGGTCAGGAGGCAGACTTGCAGAATGTGCCCTTTGGTTAGATGTGCCTGAGTGTTTAAATAAAAAAAAAAAAAAAAAAAACAAAAAAAAACTTGAATGACTAGAGATAAATACTGTTAACTGATGGTACAAAGAGGAGATTATAACCATTGTAATGAAATAATATGATTTGTTGATTGTAAAACTGATGATCTGCCCTGTAAACTTTCACTCAATTCACAATAAAAACTTTAAAAAAAGACCACAGGGCAGCTGTGGACAGGTGCAGGTTTTGTAGGTCTGAAGCCTAAGCCATCTGAATCCTGGCACCAAAACGGCATACTAAGGTGGTGCAGCCAGCTCCCACCTCACATTAGCATGACTTCCAACCACACAGCTCCAAACTCCCAGAGAACAGGGTCTGCTCTGAGGTACATATGAGTGTGGGAGCTGGCCACACTAGGGGAGCATAGGGTAAAACAAGAAATCACGCCTTTTCCATCACCCGCAGGAAAACCAGGCTCCTTCCACTACCAAAGCTGATCACAAGATGGTGGAGCCACATCTGGCCAACCATTCACCAGCCAGTCTCTCTCACTGTCCCTGCTCAGCTTCTCCTCAGTCCCTGCTCAGCTTGTCCTCCCAGAAAACATTCCATCCACCTCTCTAATCACAAGAGGTTGCCCATTTTCCTTGGAAACCCTGTTCAGGATCGTGGGTCGGAAACGACTCAACAGCACTTAACAACAACAACTATAAAATATCTGTATTTTACTTCCTAGTACAGCTGATTTTACCCACCTTGAAGAATGATCTTTCCTTGGGATCAGAGAACACCATTCCCTGGCAGGGGTTTGGAACAAGGCCATGGAACAAGGGATATCATTACTGATGTCCGATGGATCTTGGCTGAAAGCAAAGAACATCAAAAAGATGTTTACCTGTGCTTTATTGACTATGCAAAGGCTTTTGAATGTGTGGATCATGACAAGCTATGGACAATATTGCAAAGTATGAATATTCCAGAACACTTAATTGTGCTAATGAGGAATCTGTACATGGACCAAGAGGCAGTTGTTTGAACAGAACATGGGAACACTGGATGGTTTAAAATTAAGAAAGGTGTACGACAGGGTTGTATTCTTTCACCATACTTAATTCAACCTGTATGCTGAGCAAATAATCCGAGAAGCTGGGTTCTACGAAGAAAAACGTGGCATCAGGATTGGAGGAAAACTCATTAATAACCTGCAATATGCAGATGATACAACCTTGCTTGCTGAAAATGAAGAGGACTTAAAATATTTACTGATGAAGATCAAAGAGCACAGCCTTCAGTATGGATTGCATCTCAATGTAAGGAAAACAAAAATCCTCACTACTGGACCAATAAACAACATTCTTATCGATGGAGAAAAGATTGAAATTGTCAAGGACTTCATGCTTCTTGGATCAACTATCAACATTCACGGAAGCAGCAGTCAAGAAATCAAGCGACATATTGCATTAGGCAAATCTGATGCACAAGACCTTTTTTTAAAGTGTTGGAAAGCAAAGCTCTCAGCTTGAGGACTAAGGTGTGCCTGACCCAAGCCATGTATTTTCAATAACCCCATATGCATGTGAAAGTTAGACAGTAAATAAGGAAGACTGCAGAAAAATTGATGCTTTTGAGTTATGGTGTTGGAGGAGAATATTGAAAGTGCCATGAGCTGCCCATCGAACCAACAGATCTGTATTGTAAGAAGTACAGCCAGAGTGTACCTTGGAGGCCAAGATGGCCAAACTTCATCTCTCATACTTCAGACACATTGTCAGGAGGGACCAGTCGCTGGAGAAGGATATCATGTTTGGTAGGGTGGAGGGTCAGAGAAAAAGAGGAAGACCCCCAGTGAGATGGATTGGCCAAGTGGCAGCATCAATGGGCTCAAGCATGCCAACAATAGTGAGGTTGGCCCAGGATTGGGCAGTGTTTTGTTCTGCTGTGCATAAGGTCACTATGAGTCAGGACCAACTCAATGGCACCTAACAACAACAACCAGAGGCCTTTGTGGTGGAATACATCTTGAAGAAATGCTGCACATGCATTCAATTAGCATGGCCCCTCTTAAACAGGCTACTTCCTGGAAATCCTTGCCTATCCCTATAAAGAAACATGATGCCTTTTCCAAAAGTTTTTCAAAAGTCAAGCAAAATCTTTTTGTTAAATTGTCATTAGCTGCTGAGTAGGTCAATTTAACAAACACATTTTTTTCTCTAAACATTATTGTTAAGTTCCATTGAATAGATTACAACTCATAGCCACCTGTATAGAGTTTCTGAGGAGTGGCTGGTGGCTTTGAACCACCTGCCTTGTGGTTCAAATTGGCCTTGCAGTCTAGTGCTTATCCTACAGTGCCACATCAAGACTCCAACAACAACAAAAATCCCACTGCCATCAAGTCGATTCCTATTCATAGTGACCCTTTATGGAGTTCTAAGACTAAATCTTTACAGGAGCTTCATCTTTCTTCCACTGGTGGGTTTGAGTTTCTGACCTTGCAATTAGCAGCCCAATGCTTAGTCCACAATACCACCAGGGCTCATTCTCTAAAAATTAGAATTACTAAGGAAAGAAGTATAAAATTTAAATAGCTATCCATTTTGAATTAACTACTAGGGAAGATATTATTTATAATAAAAATGTTTATGATGATGAAGCACAGCCAATAACATAAGAATATAATTGCAATAGTTACAATTATCAAGTCCAAAATTTTCAGTAGGCTGCATGAATTCTTGTTCATGATCTTGGGGTCAGTTTTCCACTTTGGATGTTGTCTGCTTTTGGTCATTAGGGCAACTAAAGATGTTTTGTTTCTACTGTCTGACAAGTTACTAAGGTATAGAAATTTATATAAAAGTGGCAACTAATAGAACATTTTGACATCCAAGCTTTGCAGTGCATTAATATGCTTCTTTGAAGATGTTTAAGTATTAACAAGAAAGCTTAAAATGTGTCTAGATTTGGCATAACAGTACAATAGTGCATTCAGTACTCAGGTTATCCTTTATTTCCATGATTGTTGTTTTGTCTCTAGTAATCACACTGCTCACGGTCACTTTGATTAATGTCATAAACAATCTGAAGCTACCATGTCAAAGTCGACCATTTTGTTGTTGTAGTTAGGTGCCATTGAGTTGGTACTGACTTATAGTGACCTTATGCACAGCAGAACAAAACACTGCCCGATCCTGGGCCAACCTCACTATCGTTGCCACATTTGAGCCCACTGGTGCTGCCACTTAGCCAATCCATGTCGCTGGGGGGTCCTTCTTTTTCTCTGACCCTCCACCCTACCAAACATGATATCCTTCTCTAGAGACTGGTCCCCCCTGACAATATGTCCGAAGTATGAGAAATGAAGTTAATTCCATATCTCAGACCTTCCTTTAATTTTCTGGGACAGAGCTGAGTGTTGATTTTCATATATTAAATAATTTTAAATTATTGTTAGAGTCACAATTACTCTACTCCTTCTGACTATGACCTTATTATGTTGATGGTTCTTAATTATTTTAATTATTCTATTTTAAGTTTTTCTTTAACTCATATTTAAACTCTTAGCTGTATTTCATCTTAATGTTTTTCTCTTATACAGACCTACAGCTATTAACATAGACATTTTTTTCTTTCTTCAAACGTCATTTTTGTCTTTCTCTTATTCATTTTCTTCTCTTTAATGTTCATTTATATCCAAATTTTTTTCTCATGGAGTTTCAGTCTTTCTCCAATAAGTCTATCATCCCTCTTTCTCTTTCAATCCTACAGTTTGCTATACTCCTTCAAGCTAAGTTTTTATTGTGTCTCAGATGCTGGCATAACCAGACCTTTTATTTTAAGGCAAAACTACTTTTTCTCTTATCTCAAAAAAATCTTATTTTGTTGTTAAGATGATTAAGCATTTACAAAAGAAAAATAGCTTCTGTTGTGAATTGAGTGATAGTTTACATGGCAGAACATAAGTTTTGCACTCAACCAATCGTATTTTATTTCATTACAATGACTACACACCTCTCCATGTGCCATTATTTAACAGTATTTGCCTCTATTCCCTCTTTTTTTTTTTTTTTTTTGGATGTACACAAAAACACACCAGAATATATAATTGTTTAAACAACCAAAGGACACATTTTACAAGCCAGTCTCCTGCTGGTCAGTACACAGCCTTTCTCCTTCCATGAGTCTAGAGTCCTCTGCTTCCGTCTCTGGTGTCACTGCCTCTCTGGTTAGGATCCCATGTTCTGCTCATGCTCTTCCCTTTTGATGGTCCTAGGGTCCTCTGTTCCTGGAATGAAAGATCAACTACTCTCCCCTTTGTATTACACATCATCTACCTTTACAGTGTGACAATTGCAATTAGTCATTGTCGGGGACCTGCCTTGACAGGGAAGTTTGGTTCACGAAGTACGGAGATCTGGCAGTGAAAGAGATAGAAAAAGAATATACACAAAGACGTGATGAGAGAGACAAAGAGACACCCCAAAACCAGAGTGGATGCAAGACTGGCGGGCAGACCCTGGATTGCAGGCATCATGGCCCTGCAGGCAGTAATGCATGCAGGATTCAATCTGCGTCCGTCTTTTATTTCAGGGAGGGATTTTACACAAAGGAAGAAGGGGATTATTAAGACAGGGTACAGAAATGAAATGTGATTAATCGTTCAAAACAACACAATGATTTACAGGAACAAATTCTAAAATATACATTGCAAATTGTCTTAATAATCTAGCATCCTTAATTTTCCAAAATTGCAAGCAAACTGTTATAAATTACTTTTATGGCTCAAATCCTAAGGCAGCGACTCGAGGTTTCTCAAGGCTAATTAACATACCTATAGCACTTAATCTCGAATGGGTAAAGGTGAAAAAGGATCTAAAAGGTCTGAAGAGAGTCAAGCTGTTTCAGCTACCTGGCTTAGGCTTTCAGGAGGAAGAAGGACCTCTAGGTTAATGGATTACACCTGGGGACGATTAGAGGAGGCTGTCACTATTATTCCTTGAACAATACTCCAGAATTCGTCAATCTACTTTGAGTGAATTCCTTGGGCGGATTGTCTCCAAAGCCTCTTTGCAGAATCTCAGCAAACCTGCCTTTGGAACTTTTATGGCCTTGGCTTTAGAAGAGGTTTTGGTTTTAATATTTGTCCATGGGTATCAAGGGCTCATGTATTAAGTTAATATCAAACATAACTGAATAATTTGATAAAGAACAGTTTGGACATGCTTGCTAGGTGGCCAGAGTTTGTTCCTCAGAGAGATTTGTTCCTAGGACCCTATGCACTGCCAACACAGTGGAGACATTAAGAGAGGCACATAAGAAACCATTTTCTCAGAAGCTACAATTACTGGAGTTAGAAGCATAGAATGAATAATAAGACCAAAGAAAATTATACAGATGTAGCCCACAGTGAGTTCGTAAAAGCCTATGAACCCGGGACGTCATGAGGACACTTCCTTGGCCCTCAGGGTCCCTGTGAGCCCGGGACATCAGAAGGTCACTTCCTTTGGCCCTCAGGGTCCCTGGCTAGCCATACTGAGTGGGGCCATTGTGTAGGATTTTCATCCATGATACAGGGCCTCAACATCTCAGTGGTTTGTGGTCCCCATACAAGTCATGATAACAATTACTATTTAATCAAAAGAATCCTATCCCAATCTCCTTTCACCAGACCCATCAAGACAAGATGAAAACTAGTCAGTGGGGAGTCTGCCTTCCCCTGCTCACTCTGAAACTAAACTCTCTCTTTACCCCTTTTCACTCTGAAACTAAACTCCCACCTGAAAACTTGTAAGCCAACTACATCATGCCTTTATAGCTTCCCCCCCACACACACACCCCATTATAGGTAACTATGTCTAAGTTACCAATCCCTATCAACCCTGTATACTGAAGGGATAGACTTGATCCTTGATGTGAAGACTCCTTCCCCTCTGTTGGTATTGTGAGCTACTACAAGTAAAAGTTAAGTTCATAAAATTTTAGCAATTTACACTTGCTTCCTGTATCAAATTTCTTTATCTTCCTCTAGTAAAGTTCTGATCATCAAGCCATCGAAGCTATGTCAAATGGGTACTATCTGCAAGTTTAGGCATTCTTGCACGCCTCCCCCGACTTCATATCAACTGGACAGGCTGAACATTTTTAGTGAATAAGTAAAATTAAACTTACATGCAAAGAACAACTTTTTAAATGTCCATGATTTAACTAAAAAAATTTGTCACTTGATTTGGAGATTTTTTTTTTTAAGTATATCTTTTTAGCATTTTTTCTTTATAAAAACAGAAATCTTCTTTGTCTTTTCATGGTATTTCAAAATTATCAGGAGCTTATCATAGGTCATTGAGAAACAATACTTGAGTTATTTTATCGGAGATCCTAAACTTTATAGCTTTTTCTAGAAACAATTGGCTTGGTTTTTAATCAAGGGAATAAAAGTAACAAACCTAATCAGAGACACAGACTTTTTCCTTGTTAGCCGATTACATAGAATAAACAGTAAATTTAAGGAAATAAGATTAACAAGATTGAGCATATAAGATTTTAACATTTTTCCATAGATTAGCTTTTGAAACCTTTGTTGCAGGATATTATAACTTTTGCTATATTAAATAAATTACCTTTAATAACCTTTAAATTTTATTTTGTTCGTTACATATATCTTACAGCCTTTTAGGTAACAAAATAAACATACTTATTGTTGTTGTTAAGTGCCATCGAGTCGGGTCCGACCCATAGCGACCCTGTACAGGGTTTCCGAGGGTGTAAATCTTTACGGGAGTAGAAAGCCTCATCT
>NW_006408997.1:101565-108018 GCF_000296735.1 Chrysochloris asiatica | reverse complement strand
GAGGTTGGCCCAGGATCAGACATTGTTTCATTCTGCTGTGCATGGGGTCGCTATGAGTCAGTTCTGACTAGATGGCACCTGAGAACAACAACAACAACAGGGTCACTAGGGTCTCTGTGAGTTGGAGCGACTCAACAGCATTTATCAACAGTTTGTCAGAACCAATTTCAAGGCACTTGGAACAATAATATATGTTATAAAATGTGGATCCCTGGTGTGGTGCTGTAGGTTAAGCACTGAACCACAAGATCTGTTTGAACTGCAAGGTCCCTGGTTCACATCCACAAGCCACTCCTCCAAAACCCTATATTGGGTTGCTATGAGTCAGAACCCACTTAAGGGACTTAACAACAACATTATAAAACATAATGAATTACTGTTGAAGAAAAGTTTATTTCAATAGTCCATACTTCTATTCAAATTCTTATAATTTCTTTTCCATTTAACTTTAGATTTTTCTACAGTTTTGCATATTGTTGAGCCACCCAATTTCTGGTAACTCTTGTTGTTGTTGTTGTTAAGCGCCTTGTTGTCGATTTCAACTCTTAGAGACCCTGTCTAGGGTTTCCAAGGAGCAGCTAGTGTATTTGAACCACTGACCTTGTGGTTCAAATCAACCTTGCTGTCCAGTGCATTAACCCACAGCGCCACACCAGGACTCTGGTAACTGTATTAGGACATTAATTTTCTTATTTTAAACCTCATTAGTATCTGAATTAAAGTTAAAGACCTGTAAGGAACTTTAAAACAAGGCATGTGACACTTGACTAAATGAGTGCTACAAATCGAGCTAAAATTTCCTTTTGTTTCAAATCCCTGTTTCTGCTTTCAGAATGTGTGTACTCCCTCATCCCCCTCTATTTAAGACTGCGTAAGTTTGTATTCTTGCTTATTTAAGACTGTGGGGAAAAAAATATTCTATTCTGAGGATGGATGCTTATAGGCAGAGTTATACTTAACAGTTAAGCAAATGATAAGAATGTTCCAGAAAGAGAATGATGAGAATGTCCCCCCAAGAAAGATGTTTATGTAAAATTGTCCTCAGGAAATTGGCTCCAGCCCTCCTATATAAAACTCCTTCTAACCTTTCAGGCTTCAGAGCACTTGGTACTTTACCTCAATAAAACTTTATGATTTCTTTCCTTACAGAGTTCATGCTATTTTTTTCCACTTTGACATATTAAACCCTAAAATGTGTTGACTTTGATTCCAGGATCATGGGGAAAGAAGATTTAAATCTTACAAGCCATCCTACCTAGCCAAGTATGCTACAGAGATTGTTTTTTCCTTTGAATTCTTTGTATTTTGGCAAATTTTAAAATATTTTTAATCACTGTTTTAAAATTGCTCCTTTGAATTCTTTATATTTTCATACATTTAAAAATATTTTAAATCACTGTTTAAAATTGTTTTTAGAGTGTACTACACTGGGCAGACCATTTTAGCTACCCAGAAGTGAATGCCTCTTTGGACAGTATATTTCTGACTATTAGATCATGTTGTTGTTGTAAAGTGCCATCAAGTTGGTTCCAACTCACTGTGACCCTCGTGAGTTGGAACATCAACCTTAAAGTTTAAACCAACCTTGCCATTCAATGTTTATCCTACAGTGCTACACCAGGACTCTTATTAGGTCATAGTTAACTAAAAAACCAAAGGTATATTTTAAAAAATACATTAAAAAGCCAAATTTCTTTAACTGACTTTTCATTGTATGATGTAAACAGTCCTTTCTTGACAATATTTAACAATGATTAAAAATACTAATCTTAATCTATAGCAGTATGCTTGCACTGTGCTATTGGGTTTTCTGTTCCTTTCAGGAATAAAACAAGTCAAAGTAATGTTAAGGAATCAACGGGTATTTTCAAATTTACTTCTTAAGGAGCTCTTATGTTAGTAGACTTACATGGTGTTTTCCACCCTTCTTTAAATCACTCCTAGTGGAAAAACACCAAACTAAACTTACTACCATTGAGTTGATCCCAATTCACAGCAACTGTATATAAGGTTTCTAGCACTGAAAATCTTTATAAGAGCAGACAGCCTCATTTTTCTCCCAGAGAGTATCTGGTGGTTTTAAACCCAACACCTATCCCACAGGACCACCAGGGCTCCTTTTATGGAAGAAATGAACTGTTTATTAATAAACCATACTACAGTTGGCTTCCCCCCCCCCAGTGTTGTTGTTGTTAAGTACCATTGAGTCCATTCCAAATCATAGCGACCCTATATAGGGTTTCCAAGGAGCTGCTGGTAAGTGGAACATCAATATTTGCTTAGCTGTAAGAAACACTGAGATTAATTTGTTTGCTTTACTATAAGATACACAGATGTTGTTGTTACTTACAGTCAAGTTGATTCCAACTCATAGTGACCCTACATATGGTTTCCAGGGAGTGACTGGTGGGTTTTAAACCTCTGACCTTGCAGTTAATTGTCCAGTGCTTAATCCTCCAGCACTATACCAGGACTATATATGGCACACTAAGAGGAATTAAGAGAAATTAAACATAATCTTAAATTATAGAAAGTCCCATAGAATTGACAAGAAAGTTACTAGAGCTAAAGAACAAATTCATCAGAGTAGTATGGTACAATGTTGCAATGATTAATGTTATGTGTCAAACTGGCTAGGCTATGATTCTCAGTGATTTGGCAGACATTATGTAAACATCCTACATTTTGTGATCTGATAGGAGCTGCCAATAAGTTGAGCATAAAGTTTCCTTGAGGGTTTGCCATGTATCCAATATTTATGGGTGTTCTGTCAAAGCTAATTTCTTTTGATCCTGCATTCATCGCATCATCTTCTGACCTCCAGTTGTTGGGACATGAGCCAGCAACCTGCTACCTGATCAGCAGATTTGGGGTTTGTCAACACCTGAAACCATGTGAGCAAGAAAAAGCCTCCAGCTTTGGGGTTTGCTAGCCTCTACAATTCGATGAGCCATTTCCTTGAAATAAATCTCTATATTTTTCTCCTTTGAAACCCTATACAAGGTCACTATGAATCAGAACGAATGCAACAGCACTTAACATATATATATTTATAAGAGATCCTACTGGTGCTGTAGGATTAACATTGGACTACTAACCACAAAGTTGGCAGTTCAAACCCTTCAGCTGCTCCATGGGAAAAGATGAGGTTTTCTGTTGCTGTAAAGATTTACAGCCTTAGGAACCCTATATAGGGTTGCCATGAGTCACAATAAGCAGTTTAGCTTGGTTTTTCATTTGGTTTTATATATATTTATATGTTGTTATGCAGCAGTCAAGAGATCAGACGACGTATTGCATTGGGCAAATCTGCACAGGAACTTTTTAAAGTATTGAAGAACACAGATGTCAGCTTGAGGACTAAGGTGCGCCTGACCCAAGCCATGGTATTTTCAATAACCTCATATGGAAGCGAAAGCTGGACAGTTAATAAGGAAGACTGCAGAAGAATTGATGCCTTTGAGTTGTGGTGTTGGAGGAGAATACTGAAAGTGCCATGGACTATCAAAAGAACCAATAGATCTGTTTTGAAAGAAGTGTAGCCAGAGTGCTCCTTGGAGGCCAAGATGGCTAAGCTTCATCTCTCATACTTTGGACATATTATCAGGAGGGAACAGTCACTGGAGAAGGATGTCATGCTGGGTAAGATGGAGGGTCAGAGAAAAAGAGGAAGACCCCCAATGAGATGGATCGGCCAGGTGGCATTATTGATGGCATCAAGTGTGGCAGTGTTGGTGGGGTTGGCCCAGAATCGGACATTGTTTCGTTCTGCTGTGCATGGCGTCGCTATAGTCTGTTCTGACTTGATGGCACCTGACAACAACAACAACATATGTTGTTAAGTGCCATCGAGTCAGTTCCAAGGTGAGCTTGAATTGCTGACCTTGCGGTTCAAATCAACTTTGCAGTCCAGTGCATTAACCCATGGTTTCTCACCAGAAGGAGGAAGTTTAAAAAAGTTAGTGGAAAGATTCCATTATCTTTTAATTCCATTCTTCCACAAACCTTTTGAGGTACTCTCATGTATGTGCTTCACTGGTTTTTCTCCTTTAGAGAACCCAGCCTAAGACAAAAGCGAACACACAAAAATCACTTTTGTGTGTACACATAAGAAATGAACAAACCAAAAAGGAAATTAAAATAATCATAATAACATCTAAAAGAACAAAATACCTAGGAATAAATTCAACCAGAGGTGAAAGACTTGTATTCTGAAAATTATAAAATATTGCTGAAAAAAATGCAAATAAGTCTTCAATAAATGGAAAAACATCCCATGTTCATGGATTGAAAGACAACATGTTGCTAAGACGTCGCTACTGCACATGCTGATCTACAGATTCAGTGCAATTACTATCAAAATTCCAACAGCTTTTCTTGCAGAAATAGAAGAGCTGATCCTAAATTCATATAGAATTATAAGATGTGCTCAATTTAAGAAAGAAACTTTGGAAAGATAAAATAGGGGTATTCACACTTCCTTATTTTAAAACCTATTATAAAGATACAGGAAACAGTGTGGTGCTAATATAATAATAAATATATTAGTGGGATAAAATTGAGAGGCCAGAAATATATTCATCACCTCTGGCCGATTGGGAGTCCTGGTGTGGTGCTGTAAGATAAGCATTAGACTGCTGCAAGATTAGTGGTTCAAATCCACCAGATGTTCTTTGGAAACCCTATACAGGGTCGCTATGAGTCAGAACCAACTAGAGGGCAGTTACAACAACAAATGGCTAATTGATTTTTTGAAAAGACACTCAAGAACATTCAATAGGGAGAGAATAGGCTCTTAAACAAAATTTTCTGGACAACTGAATCTCCAAATGAAGCTAACCTCATTTGAGGCTATTAAAATATATATATTGCTATAAAATCATAGAAACATTTATTATACAAATATATTAAAATGTATAGTTATACTTTCTAGTTATACTTTATTGTCATATCCTCTATCTTGGGCTATAGACTTTTGAAAGCAATGTTTCCATCTCTATAACCCTTCCCTGAAGAATTCTTTATTGTTTCATTTACACTACATCAAAACAGCAGTTTGGGCATCCATCGGGTACATAAATCCTTTTCCTTTTTAATTTTGGAAAACAAGAAATCAAAAGAATTATTGGTAGAAGTTAAGACTTAAGATTTAAAGCTAGGATAAACATATTAAATAATTCACTACACCATAAGTAACTATTTCATCAATGGTAATTCTGTGAATTTTTTCCACCAGTTTTGAGAATTCAGGCAGTTTCTTATTCATCAAGAATGACAGTCGTCCCTCTTTTGTTTCATCTTTGAGATCATATTGACCTTCGTTAAGATACTTAATCCATTTAAAATGTTTTATTTTATGTAGAGCAGCATGCCAGTAAACTTGTTGCAAAGCTTCAGTCATTTGGGAAGATGTCCACTTAATTTTTGCTAAAATTTTTATATTAGCCTTGATCTTCAAATTCCCCCTCCCCCCCCATGGCACAAGAAATACCCTTTTTTTTTCTTTTCTTTTGAAGGCACTCTAATGAGACTACCTCCACTGCCATTGAGTTGATTCAGATCCATAGCTACCCTATGGGACAGAGTATAACTGTTCCATAATATTTATGAGACTAAATCTTTACAAGAGTACACAGCCACATCTTTTTTTTGAGGAGTGGCTGGTAGGTTTGAACCACTGACCTTGAGACACTGTATTACTTAGTGACCTTATATGCACCCATCCACTGATCACAGAGGCATGATTAAACATGTTTTGTCCAGAATTAATCCATGTATGTATGAACTAGAAACCTCATAGCAATACCTTGTGACTTCCCCTCATATATCGCTGCATAGCTCATGGCATTTATTAAAATTGTTGAAGGATGATTTAGAATGATTTAAAAATGTGAAGTAGTTAAGCTTTTGACCAATAAACTAAAGGAAAAGATAGGGAAAAAATAAATATGCTCAGGGAATAAGAGAAAGAGTGAGGAGCAACATCCAGATTGCACTTGTAACCTAGAGCCTGCACTTGTCTAGATTCACTATAGATAAGAATTAGGGTCAGGTTTGAACAAACAAGATGGCGGATTGGGTGGAAGTGCAGTAAAGGAGCTCCGCCAGCAACAACACAGAATACCCAACCAAGCAGGCTCGGGGGATGGTCCCAGAACTTTGAATTACAACTAAAGGAATATTTAGAAGGTTGGAAGGCTTACAGCTGGGGAATTTGTGGCAGAAACAAGAAATCCACTGATTTCTAGTCCAGGATGCTCAGCTGCTCCAGGAACTGCCATCTTGGGTGAGACCAAGTCGGGGAAGGCCACAGATGTCTGGCAGAACTGCAGAAATAAAGGTGTGGACATTCTTTTCTTTTGGTAGCTGTTCATTGGTCCCTTGCTGTCTGTGCACCTCCATTCTGGTGACTATAGGGGTGTCTGAGCTAGTGGGCACCCCAGCCCCACCCTC
>NW_006408997.1:98365-100230 GCF_000296735.1 Chrysochloris asiatica | reverse complement strand
GAAGATCGTAGAAGAATTGATGCCTTTGAGTTGTGGTGTTGGAGGAGAATACTGAAAGTGCCATGGACTGCCAAAAGAACCCATAGATCTGTTTTGGAAGAAATGCAACCAGAGTACTCCTTGGAGGCCAAGATGGCTAGGTTTCGTCTCTCATACTTTGGACACATTGTCCGGAGAGAACAGTAGCTGGAGAAGGATGTCATGCTGGTTAAGGTGGAGGGTCAAAGAAAAAGAGGAAGACCCCCAACGAAATGGATCAGCCAGGTGACATCATTGATGGCGTCAAGTGTGACGGTGGTAGTGAGGATGGTCCAGGAACGGACATTGTTTCATTCTGCTGTGCATGGGGTCGCTATGAATCAGTTCCGACTCGATGGCATCTGACAACAACAACAACAACAAGGCACAGGGAGACAAAGAGAAGCATTTTAGACGTCATCAAAAACAGACCCCATCTGCCTGCAAGCACTAAGCCCATCCCCCACTTCTTCTGCCTAGGCCAGCACTCTGCCTGGCTTCCTAGCCTCAGGCCTGCCCATCAAAGCATCAATGTTTGGGCCAGCCCAAGCTGAGATGCCCTTGAGTAGCAGTGTAACACCAGTAACAAAGCACCCCTGCTGTGGTTTAATCCACTAGATTGCAAAGCCCTTTGAGTTGCAGAAACTGTGGTTCTAGCTCAACAGCTGCTATTGGAAACCCTATACTGGGTCGCTGTGGGTCATAGTCCACTCCACAGCATTTCAACAAGTAGCAGGATTCAGAAGGGCCTGAAACAGAGGAAGGACATTACAGACACTGACGAAGCACGGAGGGCAGGGCTTGCTGGCGGCTAGGGTGAAGACATAGTGAAGGTCGCCGTCAGCAATAACTCAGAATTCCAGGCAAAAAAGAGGCAAACAGAGCTCCAAAATTCGGACCCACAGAGATAGGAATAGTTTAAAGGCTTGAAGGCTTATAGACTGTGGAATTTGGAGCGGAGGCGGGAAATCACGTACCTTTAAATCCACCGGCCAGGCTCGGAGGCCTGAGCCCACATCCTGGGCTAGACAAAGCGGTGGGGCTAAATAGGGGCCACAGAGACACCGCGGAAACACTCCGCAGGAACATTTTTTGGGGAAAAAAACGGTGCACAGTGTGCTTTGCCAATTTTGGGTGGTTACGATCTTATTTTTTTTCTTTGGTGTCCGGAATAGGTGCACTCACGGTTTGCCCACATACATCTGGGTGAATGGAGGTGGGGGCTTAACCAAGTGGCCAAGACCCACCCCCACCACTGGTGGTTTCCTCTGCCAGGAACTCACACACTCAGACCAAACAGAGATGCATATTTTGGTCTGCCTTTCTTCACTGGTCTGAGAGGGAGTCCAACGTAGTGCTGTGGGTTAAGACGCTGCACTGCAAATTCTTTTGAACAACAAGGCTGGTGGTTCAAGCTCACCAGCCACTCATCGGAAACCTTATACAGTAGACGCGGATGTGTGTCCTATTTGGTCGGCTTACTATCACTGGTTTGAGAGGCGTCCCATTGTAGTGCTATGGATTAAGGTGCCACTGCAAAGCCTTTTGAACTGCAAGGTTGGTGGTTCAAGCTCACAAGCCACTGCTCGGAAACCCTATTATGGGAGATGCGGATGAACGTCATATTTGGTCTACTTTTTTCTCACTGGTTTGAGAGGAGTCCAGCACAGCACTGTGGGCTGAGGTGACGTACTGCAAAGCCTTTTGAACTGCAGGGTCGATAGTTCATGCCCACCAGCCACTCCTCAAAGTCCCTATACAGGGTCACTACGGGTCGGAATTGACTAGACAGCACCTAACAGCAGGGAGAGGAGGGCAGAAATGACTGAAGGAGAGTTAGGACTTTA
>NW_006408997.1:51303-63177 GCF_000296735.1 Chrysochloris asiatica | reverse complement strand
GATTGGACCTCTTTCTGTAGGTTTTGGATTGTTACCAATGCTGTATCTATCTTGTTTGATTGTTTCTGTAGCTCTTTTCTGACTTCTTCCTTATTTTTCTCAACTCCATTGTAAAGTGTTTTGAGACATTTTATAATCATTTTTCTGAATTCTTTCTCAGGTACCTCTAAGGCCTGCCCTCCTTTCAGCATGGAGAGAAGGTCTACTTCTGGTTCATTTGTCTTAGATATATTATCTTTTTTCTGGACATGTGCTGATATGGTCATCTGCTTTTGCTTCTTGGACATGTTTAATGTTTATCTGTGGCCCTAATTATTAATTAAGTATCTGTTTTGATAATTTTTTATTTTTCCTGATTACCTCCAGGAAGATATGATCAGGATGTGGTCTTCCCTTTTCACTTTCCTTATTGCTTAACTCAGAGTAACTTTTTTGGGCCTCAGTTGGGCCTCAGGCAGGTGGGTTGAGCCTAGGGTGGGCGGTTTGGGCCTCTGAGGGCCTGGGCGTCAGCGACCGGGCTGCTGGAGGGTTGGTCCTCAGGTGGGTGGTTTGGTCCTCAGGCTGGTGGTTTGGTCCTTGGGCGGGTGGTTTGGGCTTCAGGGGACCTGGGTATCAGCAGCTGGGCATTGGGTGGATTGGGCCTCAGCAGGCGGGTTGGGTGGATTGGGCCTTGGGGACTGAGCTGAGGGTGGGTTGGGTCTCAGGGGCACTGGCACTTGGCGACTGGGCTACGCGGCAGGTTGGGCCTTGGGGGCCCTGGACCTCGGCGGCTTGTCAGAGGGCTGGTCTAGGCCGGGGCAGTAGAGGGGTGGCGGTAATGGCTGCAGATAGTTAGTGTCTGTATTTGATGACGTAAAAGATGCCTCTCTCAGTCGCACTGTGTGAGTACCCCGAATTTCCTGATATCCACTCCAATATCCCTCTCTATTTGTTCGGCTTTGTTAGTTTATGCTTCCTTTTCTTTGGCAATGCAGCCTTCTAAGTGGGGTTGCTCTAGCCCTGCATTCCAAGGTCTTCAGGGGGCAGAGGTACTCGCCAGCATGGGCACGGAAGCGGGAGCCACGTGCAGGCAGGCAAAAGCTCAAAATGCCTGTTATTCCTCAGTAATTCAATCTTTTAAAATAACAAGTTCAGAATGTTGAAATATAAGATCTTATGTTTGTTCAAAGACTGTCTGTCTGCTAGACAGAGGTTTCCTATGTGTGATTCCGCCCCTTTTCTCCAAGACTGCCCTACCTGAGCTGCCTGGTCAGGGAAGTGCCAGAAGTCCTCCTCTCCAAATTTGCTTTTAAGAACAGAGTTTATCATTATATATTACACTAATAATTTATATCACAATTCTGTTGAGATTGGCTTAAAAGGTTAAATATTGCCACTCTCAGAGACAATTCTGAGCAGTGTAACCATTTTCTAACCCATAGTTACAGCATTTATATACTACTTTAAAATAAGGATTGCTAATCCAACATTCATTTCTAATAAAAACACTCAACAAAATAGAAATTGAAAGGAAATTCCTCAACATAATTAAGAGCACGTATACAAAATCAACAGTCTACATTACTCTCAATGGAGAGAAACTAAAAGCCTTCCCTCTGCGAACAGGAACCAGACAAGGATGTTCTTTGTCACCATTCCTATTCAATATTGTGCTGAAAGTCTTAGCAAGAGTTATATAGCAAGTCAGGGAAATTTAAGGCATCCAAATTGGCAAAGAGGAAGTAAAACTCTCCTTAATTGCAGATGATATGATCCTATACGTAGAAAACCCCAAAGACTTAGTATAAAAGCTACTAGACTTCATTGGAAGATTCAGCAAAGTGGCAGGATATAAGATCAACATACAAAAATCAGGTGGATTCCTCTATACCAAAAAGGACAGTGTTGAAAAGGACATTAGGAAAGCAATACCATTTACAATAGCCACCCAAAGGGTGAAAGATCTTGGAATAAATGTAACCGGAGTAACAAAGGACCAGTACAAAGAAAACTACAAAACACTACTACAAGAAACCAAAAGAGACTTACAAAAATGGAAGAATGTACCATGCCCCTGGATAGGAAGATTTAACATTATGAGAATGTCAATACTGCCCAAAGCAATTTACACATACAATGCAATCCCAATCCAGATTCCAACAACATTCTTCAAAGAAATGGAAAAAAAACAATTACAAACTTTATATGGAAAGGAAAGAGACCCAGAATAAGCAAAGCACTGCTTAAGAAGAACAGTAAGGTTGGAGGCTTCTCACTCCCCAACTTCAAAATTTACTACACGGCTACAGTGGTCAAAACAGCTTGGTACTGGTACAATGAAAGATACATAGATCAATGGAACACGATCGAGAATCCAGAAATTAACCCATCTACATACAGCCAACTGATTTTTGACAAAACACCTAAATATAAAATAAGGATTGCTAAGGAGCTCTGGTAGCGTAGTGGTTACGACTCGGGCTGTAAACCTCAAGGTCAGCAGTTCGAAACTACCAGCTGCTCCACGGGAGAAAGATGAGGCTTTCTACTCCCGTAAAGATTTACACCCTCGGAAACCCTGTACAGGGTCGCTATGAGTCGGTTCCGACTCCACGGCACATAACAACAACAACAACAATAGGTTAATAAAGCTAATAATTTTTTAGTTTTTTAGTTTTCATTGTGAATTGAGTGATAATTTACATGGGAGAACATTGGTTTTACCCTCATGGTTTCATTACAATGATTACAATCCCTTCCATGCATCATCATTCAACAATATTTGCTTCTCTTTCTTCTGTGGGTTCTGTTTTTGTTTTTATGTACACAAAAACCCTCAGGAATATATAATCATTTAAACAACCAAGGGACACATTCTGCAAGCCTGCCTTCTGGCTGCAAACACACAGCTTTTCTCTTTCCATGAGCCTAGAGTCCTCAGCTGCTCTATTTCTCCATGTCCTCAGCTCTGCCTCCATCCTTGGTGTCACTGCTTCTCTGGATATTCATATGCATATGGCCTTGGGCCTCTGGCCTGGTAGATTCCAGTAGTTCCTGGCCACAGATCAGCTATCTTTTCTATCCAGCATGAAATCAGTTCCAGGAAACCCAGAAGCTGCTCTCCTTTCAGCTGAAGCATTTTATCTGATTCCCCTTCTTTCTTTGTCCCACAAAACCTTACAATTTCTTAGGTCTGGAGCCATTGCAATGAATCCTGCTCACAGCACCAAATGCTTAAACCAAGTAGTGACCACGTCTGAAACTCCAACTACTAATATGAGAAAAATGAGGATTAAGACAGCTTTATTTTTCCACTTTCTAAACCACCCCTCTAACTAGTCAGTAAAAGGATCACTAATTCCAGAATTTTCAGCCCATTCATTAGCTACAGTGCTTAAATCTTGCAGGGCTTTTGTGATAGTATGGACCTTTATTGTTTAATTTATTCAGTCTAAATCTTTTTAGATCATCAGAAAAGTATACTCTCAAACCCTGCAGATATCCAATGCTTAGCTTTAAGCTTGGTAAGAACTCGTTTTGGGACTCCAATGGAGTTTATATAAATATTTGGCTCAAGATATCCAGGGAGAGATCTCCGGGCTCAGGATTTCTCATGTTACTCAGGTTTCTTGCAGAACTCTAGAGTGAAGGGAATTTCCAGCTGGACCAATGTACACCTACCAGTCCAATCAGACAGCAGCAAATCTCAGACATTCCTTTTTCCACAATCTGAGGGCAGAATAGGACACTGCTAAGTTCACCAGTGACATTTTGGACATGGGTGCAAGTTGTCAGTTCTCCTATGGGCACTGTGAACTCTGCCCCCAGCCTTTAAAGACAAGAAGAGTGGTTCATCCTCCCTATGGAGGATAAATTAATTGTCTTTGACAAGTCCTTATAAGTTTCATTTCCCCAAGCGTCCTTGTCTTGGTACAGAGCCAGCATGCAGTACATGTCTAAATCCCAACCAAGGGAAAATGGAATTGCCTGCACCTGTGGTTTATCAGCTGCAAAAATATGGCAATCACTTTTGTTGAGAACCTATACTGAACATTTAACCCATTCTACCCAAGCATTCAAGGAGCTCTGATAGCGTAGTGGTTACAAATCGGGCTGTTAACATCAAGGTCGGCAGTTTGAAACTACCAGCAGTTCTGTGGGAGATAGATGAGCTTTCTGCTCCTGTAAAGATTTACAGCCTTTGAAACCCTGTACAGGGTCACTATGAATCAGAACTGACTCCATGGTACTTAACAACAACTACAACCCAAGTGTTCACACTTTTATATATTGTTTCTGTCTCTAATGTTTATTGTAGGTCTTTTACCTCAATCACTTCTACTCTTTTAGTGTCATTTTCAACCCATGAGGTCCCATCTAGAGATGTGGGCACCCATTCCATAGACCCGATTGATACTCTTGGCTCCCTATCACTGACAGTGGGGACATTAATTGAGATGAGCACAGGGTCCTCCAATTTCCCACAGCATAAAACTTGGCAAACACCTAATTTGATGGTTTGAGGAAAAGATGCCATAGTACATCTATTATCAACTTGACTGGCTGATCATAGGCAAAAGCCCTTTGCACCTCCCCTATGGTAATGATAAATTTTATCCATATTACCTTTCAAACCCACCCCTTCTTGTCAGGGACATGTTAGAACCCCTGGGCCCTAGACCTCTTTTACTCTGGCTTCATATTCACCCCTTTACCCAGAGTCCTCTCCTACTAAATCAAGAAAGGGGGTAGGACATCTCTAGTCCAACAAGAATAGTAACACTGAGAAGAACAGCCTGGAGACAAAGACAAGGATATCAAGACCTGAAACTCTATTAAAAGCAGCTGGCCACAGGTAGACAACCCATGAAGATAACTCCTAGAGCTGACAACTGTGGAAGGCACTCCATTTCCAATAAGCCTGTACCCCTTTACTAAAAATTGATGAATATTCAACATTCCATTCCTCCTAATCAATGTGTATTAGCCCACTCTTAGAGGAAGAGACCCTATACCTTTATAAGTCTCAATGTACCCCAATCCCAAAGGGTCTCCACTTGCAGAGACAGTCCTGCTTCTCTCTTTGAAGTGTACTTTCATTTTGACTTAATCTATGCTCCCAATTAGACCAGGTCTTCTGAGAAGTGGTGACTCAGTAGAACTAAATCTTTAGACCCCTGAGAGCAAGAGGGACCAGGTAAAAACATGACAATATGGCAGAGGTATGGCAAGACAGCCTCTCAGATTCTTTTCAGGGTCACTTTGAGAGGCTCCCTGGGTGAGGGATGTGCTTCCCACTGGTAACTACTTTTCCCTTGAGGAGAGTCCCTCTTTACTGGTCTCTTTACTTGAGTATAGTGAGTCCACCCCTTTTCCGCAGTCCAGACAGCTGTCTCAGTGGTCAATAGTGCCTGGTAAGAGCCCTCCTCCCAGTCCAGTTAGAGTCTGTCCTCTTTCCAGGCCTTGATCAGCACCAAGTCTCCTGGTTGGAAGTGATGAATGGTGAATTAGAAGGACTGGGTTTGTACCAAGAATTCTTTTAACCTGAGAGTTATCAAAACAGAAAGGTCCAGCAAGTAGTTTCTCAGGAATTGATCTCTAATTTCCATGGTGGGGTTGACCCTTCAGCTTCAAAAATTAGTCCAATTTTCTTGCCCTGGTCTGTGCACAGATTACTTGGTCACTGTGGTTACTCTTTTCTCAGTCCTTCACGTCTCTCTAGCTAATTCCGACCATCTTTTAACAGTCTTGGGTCTTTTTCTGGCTCTCGCTGAGAGGGATTACCCTTGCTAAGTAGGCCATCAAAGCCAAGGCAGAAGGCATCTCCTTTTCCATCAGGGCTGCCACTCCAAGCAGGCAGAAAATCCTGGATGGGCCCCCCAAATTTTGAGAAACATGGTCCATACCAACAAATGCTCAAGTAATCCAATCTGTACTTTAGGGAGAGTGAGGTTTTTGTTCTTCAATTTTGCAAAATCGGGCGCCCAACTCAGTAGGCATGGGCAGATGCTATCTTCTTCATTTTCACTGACCCTACACCTTTCCAAGCATGATGTCCTTCTTCATGGAAGAGTCCTCTAACAACATATCCAAAGTATGAAACACAAATTCTGACCATCCTTGCTTCTATGGAGAATTCTGACTATATTTCTTCCAAGGCAGATTGGTTTGTTCTTCAGGCAGCCCGTGGTACTTTTAATAGTCTTTGCCAATGCCATAATTCAAACGCATTTATTCTTCTCTGGACTTCCCTTCCTCCATGCCCTCTGAATCTAGGTTCCCTCTTGAAAGCTTGTAAGCCAGTCACTTCTTCCCTTTGTAGCTCCCCCCATTTTGGGTATCCAATGTCCAAGTTGCCCATCCCTGTCTACTCTGTGTGTGGAGGGGGTGGGAATAATCCTTGCTGTAAGGATTTGTTCCCTCTTTTGAGCTACTGTATCCATAGGTGTAGGTCAAGTTTATCAAATTGTATCAGATTACTCTTTTTTTTATCTCTTCTTTCTTCTTCTGGTTGAGCTCTGATCATCCAGTTACTGAAGCCAGGTCAAGTGGGTATTATCTGCAAGTGCGAGTGTTCTTGTGCATATGCCCTCTCTTCTTATCCACTGGATGCTTCATTCTCCTCTCTAGTCCTCTGTGGCTATGTCACTGCCTCTACAGTATATCTTTTGATTTCTTGATTGCTGCTTCCATAAGTGTTGATGGCTGCTGTGAGCAAAAAGAACGTCTCTGACAACTTCAATCTATTTTCTGTTTAACATGTTATTTATTGATATAAGTGTGAGAAATTTTGTTTTCTTTACATTTACATGAGAAGCAAGTCATACAGAAGGCTGTATTTTTTGTTTTCATCAGTAAGTCCTTTTACCTTTCAGCAAGCAAAGTTGTATCATCTGTATATTACAGGTTGTAAACAAGTCTTCCTCCAATCCTGATGCCACATTCTTCTTCATATATTTCAGTTTCTTAGATTATTTGCTGAGCATATAGACTGAATAAATATCGTGAAATGGTACAACACTGACACCTTTCCCAATTTTAAACCATTCAGTAGTATCTCCTTGTTGTGTTTGAACAACTGCCTATTGGTATATTGGCTCCTCATGAACACAATTAAGTGTTCTGGAATACCATTCTTTGCCGTTTTATCCGTTGTTTGCTATGATCAACACAGTTGAATGCCTTTACATAGTCAATAAGTACAAATAAACATCTTTCTGGTATTACCTGCTTTAAGCTAAGATCTATCTGATGACAGCAATGATGTCATTCATTTCATGTCCTCTTCTGAATCAGTCTTGAATTTTTGACAGCTCCCTGTTGATATGCTGCTATAACAGTTTTTTTGTTTCTTCAGCAGAATTTTACTCACTTGTGATATTAATGTATTGTGTGATTATTTCCACATTCCAGTGGGTCACTTTTTTTTTGGAATGGGTACAAATATTGATCTTTTCTATTAGGTTGGCCAGGTAGCTGTCTTACAAATTTCTTGGTGTAGATGTGTGAGTACCTCTAGTGCTGTATCAGTTTGCTACAGCATTTCAATTTGTATTCCATTAATTCCCGGAGTCTTGTTTTCCACCAATGCCTTCATTGCAGCTTGGACTTCTTCCTTCAAACTAGATTCTTGATCATATGCTACCTTTGGAAATGGTTGAGCATCGATCAATTTTTTTTTGGTATATTGATTCTGTGTATTCCTTCCAACTTCATTTCATACCTCCTGCAGCATTAAATATTTTTTCCCATTGTTGTTGTTAAGTGCCTTTAAGTCAGTTCTGACTTATCATATCAACCCTATATAGGGTTTCCAAGGATTAGCTGGTGAATTAGAACCACCAAACTTGAGGCTCAAACTGACCTTGTTGTCCAGAGCATTATCTCATAGCACCACACCAGGACTCCATATTTTGTCCATAGAATCCTTCAATATTACCAACACTTGAATTGTCAGACATCTTCTCTTTTGATTTTCTAACTCCAGGTCTTTGCACATTTCATGATAATACTGACTTTGTCTTTTCTATCTGCCCTTTGAAATTTTCTCACAAGCTGGCAAATCAGATTAGGCAATAGGCCACCAGCCCAAGTCCCAAAAACCAGACATCAGACAGAGGTGAGCCAGATGCAAGATTTTGCTAAAGTTGCTCAGTGAAACTATAGAACAGAAAGAAAAAGAGGGAGTGCTCCAGGATTCATGTTCCCAAGATGATTCCCAGAGTCCTGGGTCAGATGATTTTTAGAAAAGTAATTGACATCTGATTGGTATTCATCAGGATGACTCAACATAACAACCAGTCCTCTGTACATCCTCAGTTGAGAAGTGGGGTGCTGGCACACAAAGATGGCATTTGTCCCTTGTCTGGGGCCTTGATGGTGGTATGTATTCAGCAATGTGATGTCAAAAAAGTCAGGCTAACGAGCTGGGTCAAGGTGGCATAGCAGACAGACACACTGGCACTGGCTCTGCAGTATGATATAAATATGAGAGACAAAGTACAACAAATACAGATGGTGATCCTGGAATTCTCAGCATCAGTGGACAGGACAGAGAAGACTATTGAGTGCTGAATGAAAGGGGAAGCTGAACAGCAGCAGTTAGAAATAAGAAAAAACAAGCAAACATGAAGCAACACAGCTATTTGGGCTTTTGTGAGTGGCTGTGGATACAGTGATCTCTGTGCACAGGACACAATTGAAGGTTGGTGGCAAGGGCTGTTTGCATGCATTCCTGATCTCCAGAGGCCAGTCCCCAACCTTGTCAGTACAACAGCCAGTGATACCCCTCAAGCACAGCTACTGTTCTTCCTGGGATTTGGCATGGGACATAGCAAACATGCATCTGGAGGCACATGAATACACTGTGAACTACAAATAGTGAGTAGACAGCTAACTGTCTTCACACTTTCTGTCTCTACCACATCCACTGGGAGACAGTAGGTGAGTGCCCAAGAACACACCAATATAAATCATCCATCAACTATAACTATGACACCACAATGTCTTGGAGAAAACACAATTCCTTCATATACAAAGAAACAAGACAGATGCCTGAAAAAAGTCATCAAAATACAGACTCAAGAAATATAACACAGACATGATATTTGAACTACCTGATAAGGAATTTAAAAAAATGTTAATTAGGCAACTTCAACAGCTTGAAAGAATGATAGGGAAAAACTGCAGATTAAATCAAGGACAACATGGACAAAACATTAGAAGAGTTCAGGAAACAAACTGAGAAAATAAAACAGTGTGAAACACACAAAAACAACCACCAAAAAGCCAGAAGATTAACACTAAGACTTCATAAATAGATACTACACTGAAAGGGCAAAGAAGTAAAATTGAAGCAATGGGAGGCAGAATTTCTGAACTTGAAGAAAATTTTCTTAATATTCATCTACTAGGATAACAATTGGACTCCTAGTGTGGTGATGTCGGATCAGTACACAACCACAAGGTTGGCAGTTCAAACCCACCAGCTGGTCCTTGAAAATAGTGTACAGGGTCACTATGAGTCAGAACCAACTCAGTAGCACTTAACAACAACAAGAATAACAGGAGAAAAAAAAAGCCTGAGATTTATCTGAGACACTAGCAAAAGAAATAACTTATGTGTGATAAGAATATCAGAATAGAACGAGACCAAAATAAAAAATCAAACAACAAAAAAAAACCCTATAGAGATATTGTTCAAGAGTTCTTAGAAGAAAACTTCTACCCTAATATCCTCAAAAATGAGAAGCTAGCCATTCACAGAGTTGAACAAACTACAAACAGGATAGACCACAAAAGAAAAACACCAGGGTATATTATAATCACACTTTTGAAAACCAAAAATAAGGAAAGAATCCTGAGAGCAGCTTAGAAAAATGAAAAGTTACCTACAAAGGAGAAGTACTAAGACTAAGCTCTGATTTTTCAACAGAAACTATGCATGCAAGAAGACAATGGAATGACATCTATAAAACTCTGAAAGAAACAAATTGTCATTCAAGAATCTGATCCTAAGGAGCAAACAAGATGGCGAATTGGGTGGAAGTGCAGTGAGGAGCTCCATCAGCAACAACATAGAATACCAGACTAAGCAGGCCCAGGGGATGGTCTCAGATCTCTGAACTGCTTATAAAGGAATATTTAGAAAGTTGGAAGGCTTAAAGCCAGTGGAATTTGTAGCAGAAGCAAGAAATCCAGTGCTTTCTAATCCAAGGTGCTCAGCTGCTCCCTGAGCAGCCATCTTGGGTGAGACTGAACCAGGGAAGGATCAGAGCAGCCACGGACACCTGACAGAACCACGGAGATAAAGGTGTGGACATTATTTTTTTTTTATATCTGTTTATTGGCCTTTTGCTGTTTGTGCACTTCCACCTCAGGGGAGCCTGAGCAAGTGGACACCCCACTTCCACACCCAGAGGGTTCTATTACACATGCACACCGATCTCCTCAAAATTTAAAGGGACAGTTTCCACTTAAAATCAAATGGCAGAGGAGGCAGAGCTTGATGGCAGATAGGGTAGAGGTGCAGTGAAGTTCTCTGTCAGCTATACCATGGAGTACCAGGTGAGGTGGGTTCAGGGTGGAGCTCCAGGGCTCTGGACCACATATCTAGGAATATTTGGAGGGTTTGAAGCCTTGTAGCTGAAGAAACTTGTAGCAGAGGTGGCAAATCATATACTTTTGAATCTGCTGGGGTTGGCAGCCTGGAGCTGACAACTTGGGAGAGACCAAATGGCAAGACCAAGTGAGGGAGCACACCCACCATGGAATAACACTGCAGGAACCTCAGAGCAAAGGTGGACAATACACTTGCCAGTTTTGCTTTGTTCTGATTTTCTTTTCTTTTTTGGTATATGTTCATTGACCACCCAGTGTCTGCATACCTCAATTCTGATGACTAGAGGGGCTGCCTAAGAAAGAGGACACCCCCCCACTCCCACCACTGGTGGGTTCTTCTGCCAAGCATGCGTACAGATACTCTCAGCCTAAGAGCCGACCCTGAACTTTTTTTTTTTTTTAAAGGAAAAAGACCAGGATGGTGGCTAGGGTGGAGGTGCAGTGAAGTTCGCCATCAGCAATACCACAGAATACCAGGCAAAGCAGATCTAGGGCAGAGCTCCAAAACTCGGAACCATGGAGATGGGAATATTTTTGAAGGTTTGAAGGCCTACAGATTGTGTAACTTGAAGCTGAAGTAAAAAAAAGCACATACTTTTGAATCTGCCAGGCTGGGCTCAGAGGCTCAGAGCCGACATACTGGACAAGACCAAACATAAAGGCAAACGGGGGAGCAGAAACACCACAGAAAAACACTGTGAGAACCTTTGAGCAAAGGTGGACTTTGTCAGTTTTGCTTTGTTCTGATTTTCTTCTCTCTCTGTCTCTCTCTGTCTCTTTTTTTTGTGTGTGTGTGTCTGGCCATTAGCATGCTTGCTGTTTGCCCACCACCATTCTGGTGGCTAGAGGGGGAGTCTGAGCGAGTGAACACCCCCCACCCTCACCACTGGTGGGTTCTTCTGCCACGCATGCACACAGATACTCAGCCCAAGAGCAGGCAGGCTCTGAAGGCTTTTTGCTTGTCTGTCTTAAAAAAAAAAAAAAAAAAAAGGGAAAGGACAGGACAGGGCTGTAGAGAGGAAAGGGAATTTAAAAACAAAACAGGCTGAAAATTAAATTAAAGCCTGAGGTATAGCATAACAACCAACATTGGAATCCTGAAATCTCTCAGGCAGCATTGAAAGCAAGAAGCTGAAAAGAGGACCTTACAGTTCAGTTATACTCATGTTAGGCTACAGATTTTTTTATTTTTATTTTCTCCCTCCTCTCCTTTTTCTGTGATTAAAGACTGCAGTATTCAGTCTAGTTTTTGTTGCGGCTGTTTTTTTTTTGTTT
>NW_006408997.1:41781-51203 GCF_000296735.1 Chrysochloris asiatica | reverse complement strand
TTTTTTTTTTGGCTGGTGCTGTTTTGCTATTATATGCTCCCCCTTCGACCTTTGGAGGACTCTTTGTCTCCATAAATTACACAAGAAGAGTAAGAAACTGCTGCCATATAGACAAGCTACAATCACACTCTATAAAACACCAAAACACAGGCAAGAACAAATACCAATTACCATATAGCAGGGAAACAGACAACACATGTGAAAGTTACTCTGAGTTAAGCAATAAGAAGAGTGAAAAGGGAAGCCCACGTCCTGGTCACATCTCCCTGGAAGCAAGAAGAAAGCATAAAAAATACCCAAACACATAATTAATTATTAAGGCCACAGATAAATACTAATCATGTTCAAGAAGCAAAAGCAGATGACTATCTCAACACATGTCCACATGTCCAGAAACAAGATAAAATGTCTGAGACAAATGACCTAGAGGAACACCTGGACTCCTTTCTGGACAGAGGTCAGGCCTTGGAAATGCCTGAGAAGAAATTCTGAAAAATGATTATAAAATGTTTCAAAACACTTTACAATGGAGTTGAGAAAAATAAGGAAGAAGTCAGAAAAATGCTAAAGGGAAAATCAAATAAGATAGACACAGCATTGGAAATAATTAAAAAGCTACAGAAAGAGGTCCAAATGATCAATAATAGAATATCAGAAATAGACAATACACTGAAAGGGCAAAGGAGTAGAATGGAAGAGATGGAAGCCAGAACTAGTGAGCTGGAAGACAAATCTCTCAATACCACTAAGATAGAAGAGCAAACAGAAGAAAGAATAAAAAAATTGGAAGAAGGTCTAAGATTCAGGTTGGACAAAATGAAGAGGAATAACTTAAGAATTATCGGCAATCCAGAACAGGAAGAATCACACAAGTCCACAGAGGAAATAGTTGAATAACTATTGGAAGAAAATTTCCCTAACATCCTGAAAAGTGAAAAGATAGACATTCAAGAAGCTCAATGAACCCCAGGAAGGATAGACCCCCAAAAGAAAATCACCAACACATATCATAATCAAGCTCTCCAAAATCAAAAATAAGGAGAGAATCCTGAAAGCAGCTAAGGAAAAGAGAAGTGTTACATACAAAAGCAAACAAATCAGATTAAGCCTGGACTTCTCAGCAGAAACCATTCAAGCAAGAAGACAATGGGGAAACATATATAAAACCCGGAAAGAAAAAGCACTGTCAACCAAGAATCCTTTATCCAGCAAAGCTATCAATCAATACTGCGGGAGTTCCTGCTCTCCGCGGGGGTCGTGGGACACGAGTGAATACGCGGAATCATCGGGTGAAGAAATGAATGAATACAACTGAAAGGCTTTTCAACTTGCTGTGCTGTTCGGCTATGCTCTCCAGCTTCTGCCCCTGCTTCTGCTTTCTGCTCTCTGCTGTCTGCCCTCTGCCTTCTCTCTCCTGCTCTCTGCTTTCCTCTTTCTCTTTTCTCTCCCAGTTTCTTCTGCCTCTACTGCCTTCTGCCTTCTTCTGCCTCTACCCCTGCTCTCCATTTCTGCTTTCTCTCTCCTTTCTCTGCTGCTTCTGTTTCTGCCTCTGCTTTCCTCTTTCTCCTTTCTCTGCCTCCCTCCTTCTCCCTTCTGCTTCTATCTCCTAGCTCTGCCAGCCCAGCTCAGCAAGTCTTTATTTTTTATACTTAAAATTACACAGTACATGCATTGACACTTTTATCTTTTCTTGAATTATTACACAGTTAGTCACAAAATTCTTGCATCTTGTCCTTAAACAACTTTAACAAGAATACTTTGTGATGTTCAGACTGACCTTCATGTTCTTTCTCAGTATGAGATAAAACTGTTTCTTCTTGTTTCTACTAAAGGATTATAAACTTTCTATCCTACATAATGTGCTATTATTTTCATAATAAAGGTATTCATTAAATCACTTGGAAGCTATGTGGCATAAAGCCCAACTTGGCTACTTGCTGCAAGAAGTGTAGATTATTAAGTCAAAACTATCCTTCACTTAAGTTCATTATTGTCTGCTTATTTACGCAGGTGTCTGTATGTAGGGGTTTGACAATTCTAGCTAATGACTGAATGTGGTGAGGCCTATGGGGGTAGGTTAGCTTGACTCTAAATGCTATCTGCTTTTGTGGCCTCACAAATGCAGTTACTTAGGTTTTCTAATGAAAAGAAGTAATTTACACAATTTTTCTTTGTATTCAATCCACCAAGGCTGAAAGCAATAGCTGCTAAGCTAGTTTTTCCTAAGGTTTGTAAAATTCATAGTGAAAGCTTGTGAATATTGCCAAATTATATATTTTTATAAGTAAAATTCAGAGCTAATTTTCAGGGAAGATAGGGGTCAGCTTTTGAGAGTCATTTGCCATGCATAGTGTCTCTCCCTCCAATGCGGCTTTGCCAAGCAATGAGAGTTAAGCGCTCTCTGCACAATACGATGGTGTAATCAAAACATTCCAAGATACACAGAAGCTAAGAGATTTTACCAAAGCCAACCCTGCACTACAAAACATCCTAAAGAGAGTTCTGTGGACTGAGAACCAGCAAGAACAGACAACAACCAGATATTGACATACATGGCAGCACCCCCCAAAACTAAAATGACAGAAGGAAGAGTCAAGAACAGAAAAAACTATAAGAACAAACTCAGAGATTCTAGGTCAGTCTATGATCAAAACAATTACAATATAAAAGAAGGTAAACAAGTAGGAACAGAGATCCAGATGGTGAGAAGGTCAAGTAGATTACAGGACAAAAAAGACTATACTAAATGGAGGGGAAAGTTAATAGAATATAAAGTAACCTCAACGAAAATGAACACTTCACAACATACCAAGAAAATGAAAATACAAGAACATGGTAACATTAAAACTATGAGGAAACTACAAGAAACAACACAAAAAGCATGAACTCAACAAAGGAATACCTACAGACAAAGAAAGCAGCAACACCACATAAAAACAAATAAACATAATGACAGCAATTAATATAAACAGACTAAATGCACCAGTTAAGAGACAGAGGGTGGCAGATCCTCCAATATGCTGTCTGCAAGAGACACGTCTTATGCACAGTGACAAAAGCATATTAAAAGTCCAAGGATAGAAAAAATTATACCAAGCTAATTGCAATAAAAAAACGAACAAAAGTGGCAGTACTAATTTCTGATACAATAAACTTTAAGGCAAAAACCAACATAATAGATAAAGACGGACATTGTCTCATGATTAAAGGGACAATTGAACAAGATGACATAACCATAACTAATATCTACGCTCCCAATAAAAGAGCTCCAAAAATTATAAAGCAAACTCTAATATATTTGAAGAAAGAAATAGATGAATCTACAGTAATTGTCAGTGATTTTAATACACTGCTTTCAAAAATGGATAGAACAACCAGAAAGAAACTTGACAAAGACACAGAAGAACTAAACAACACAATAGACCAACTGGACCTCATAGATGTGTACAGAGCATTGAACCCAACAACTGCACAATACACATTTTTTTCCAGTGCACATGGAACATTATCCAGAAGAGATGATGTGTTATACCACAAAACAAAACTCCATAAATTTACAAATATCAAAATACTAACAAGCATCTTCTCAGACCACAATGCGATGAAATTAGAAATCGACAATAAGAAGACCGAGGAAATAAAGTTAAATATGTGGAAACTGAATAAAACCCTTTTGAAAAACGACTGCAAAGTAGAAGAAATTAAATGTGAACTCACAAAGTTCCTAGTAACAAATGATAATGAAAACACAACATACCAAAATCTTTGGGACATGGCGACAGCAGTGCTGAGGGGACAATTTATTGCAATAAATGCACACATTGAAAAAGAAGAAAAAAACAAAATTAACACATTAACACAGCATCTACAACAATTAGAAACAGACCAACAGAGGGAACCTACAGTCACCAAAAGAAAAGAAATAATAAAGGTTAGAGCAGAAATAAATGAGATAGAAAACAGAAAAACTATAGAAACAATCAACAGGACAAGAAGCTGGTTCTTTGAAAGAATTAATAAAATTGACAGACCATTGGCAAACCTAACAAAAGAAAAGAGGGAGAAGACACAAATAACATGCATTAGAAACCACATGGGTGATGTCACAATGGAACCAAAGGAAATCAAAAGAATAATGACAGAATACTATGAAGAGTTGGACTCTAACAAATTTGAACACTTAGAAGAGATGGATACATTTTTAGAAAAACACAACTAACTAAACTTACACAGAGTGAAGTAGAAAACCTGAACAGACCCATAACAAAAGAAGAAATTGATCAGGTCATCACAAAACTCCCAACATAAAAAAGCCCAGGCCCAAATGGCTTCACTGGTGACTTTTACCAACCATTCTGGGGAGAGCTGTCACCAATTCTTCTCAAAGTATTCCAGAATATAGAGGAGGATGGAAAACTTCCTAACACATTTTATGAAACAAACATAACCCTTACACTAAAACCAGGGAAGGATGTCACTAAGAAAGAAAATTATAAACCAGTATCCCTCATGAACTTAGATGGAAAAACTCTCAACAAAATCCTAGCCAACAGAATCCAGGAGCACATTAAAAAGATAATACATCATGATCAAGTGGGATTCATATCAGGGATGCAAGGATGGTTAATTAGAAAAACAATCAACGTAATACACCATATAAATAAAACAAAAGAAAAGAACCACAGTATGCAGAAAAGGCATTTGACAAAATCCAACATCCATTCCTGATGAAAACACTCAACAAATAAGAATTGAAGGTAAATTCCTCAACATAATTAAGAGCATATATACAAAACCAACAGGCTACATTGCTCTCAATGGAGAGAAACTGAAAGCCTTCCCTCTGCAAATAAGAAACAGACAAGGATGCCTTGTCACTACTCCTATTCAATATTGTGTTGGAAGTTTTAGCCAGAGCTATATGGTATGATACAGAAACTAAAGGCATCCAAATTGGCAAAGAAGAAGTAAAAATTTCCCTATTTGCAGATTATATGATCCTATACATAGAAAACCCCAAAGACTCAGTAAAAAAAAAAACAAAAACTACTAGACCTCATTGGAAGATTCAGCAAAGTTGCAGGATATAAGATCAAAATATAAAAATCAGTTGGATTTCTCTATAGCAACAATGATAGCAATGAAAATGACATTAGGAAAGCAATACCATTTACAATAGCTGCACAAAGGATGAAATATTTAGGAATAAACATAACCAGAGAAAATTCGGACTTATACAAAGAAGATTACAAAATACTGTTACAAGAAACCACAGAAGTGGAAGAACATACCATGTTCCTGGATAGGAAGACTCAACATCATGAAAATGTCAATACTCCCTAAAGCAATTTACACATACAATGCAATCCCAATCCAGATTCCAACAACATTCTTCAAAGAGATGGAAATGACAATTACTAATTTTATATGGAAAAGAAAGAGACCCAGGATAAGCAAAGCACTGCTTAAAAAAGAAGAACAAGGTTGGAGGTCTCTCACTCCCCGATTTTAAACTTTACTACATGGCTACAGTGGTCAAAACAGCATGGTACTTGTACAAAGAAAGAGATATTGATCAATGGAACAGAATCGAGAATCCAGAAATAACCCAACCACACACAGCCATATGATTTTTGACAAAGTGCTTAGGCATATTGCATGGGGAAGAGACAGTCTCTTTAACAAATGATGCTGACAGAACTGGAAAACAATATGTAAAAGACTAAAACAAGACCTTTTTCTCACGCCCTGTACAAAAACAAACTCAGCATGGATTAAAGATCTAAATGTGAATCCCAAAATTATGAAGGTCATCAATAAAAAATAGGGACAAATGTGAGGGCGCTAATTCAGGACATATACAAACTACCACACATTTTGAAAACTACACAAACAAAAATAGACAAAATAGATGAGTGGGACATACTAAAAATTAAACACTTATGTGCATCAAAAGACTTCACCAAAAGAGTAAAAATGGGACTCACAGAATGGGAAAAAATCTTTTGCAGCGACATATCAGATAAGGGACTCATTTCTAAAATATATAGGAAATTGTAACACCTCTATAAGAAAAAGACATATAACCCAATTAAAAAATGGGCACAGGACATGAACAGACACTTCACCAAGGCAGAAATCCGGGCAGCCAACAAACATATGAAGAAATGTTCATGATCTCTAGCCATCAGAGAGATGCAAATCAAAACAATAATGAGATATCATCTCACTCCAGCAATAAGAGCAAAGATAAAAAGGGCAGAGAACAACAAATGCTGGTGAGGATGTGGAAAGACTGGGACCCTCTTACATTGTTGGTGGAAATGCAAAATGATCCACCCACTCTGGAAAGCAATATGGTACTTCCTCAGAAGTTTGGAAATAGAAATACCGCATGACATAGCAATTCCTCTACTTTGTATCTACCCACAAGAAATATGAGCCATAACACAAGTAGATATATGCACACTAATGTTGATAGCATCACTATTTACAATTGAAAAAAATGAAGACAAACAAAATGCCCACCAATTGAAGAATGGATAAACAAACTGTGGTACATACACACAATGGAATGTTATGCTACCTTGAAGAACAACAAGAAAGCTGCAAGCCATCAGATAACATGCGTGAACCTTGAGGACATTATGCTGAGTTAAATTAGTCATTCACAAAAGGAGAAATACTGGATAAGACCGTTATTGTAAAAGACTAAGTAAAAGAACCCACCCAAAAGGGAGGGAGAAAAAAAATCTAAAAATATAAGTGCTGATCACCAGTATATATGGGAAGATAGGTGGAAAAGGAGGGAAAGAAAGAGCACAGGGTAGGAAATAGACACAGGAGAGCCTGGGAGTGGAGGTGGGGGTGGGGGAGACTAGCAATACACAAGAAGGGGGAGGGGGAGAAGAAGAACAAGGTCTATGGGAGAACGGTTGGACAGGTTCGCATGGGATAGGTGAGACAGAGCTAAATGACAAGGTATGCACAACCCTGAAATAACAGGGCTTCAGGATACAGGATTGAGGCATGGCTTGAAAGTGGAAAAAGAGGGGAATAATGCTAGGATGCTTGGCCATCTTTTGAATCTTGGTCTCCCTTGCCTACCATTGTGAAATAGACACTTGAGGAGGGGGGGGGAACAGCCAGAAGCATCACAACAGAAAACATGTGGGCCAGGATCCAACCTATAACTAACTGGAACACTTTGAGTGGGGTCTGGAAACTGGCCAGACCCAAAATATTAGGGGGACTATGATGGCATGGACAGATGGATTGTCTGGGGACACGGGATTCAGGGAGGGAGAGAAACTGCTGACAGCCAGGGGTGGGGGCGGGCCTGTTGGGTGTATCCTTTGGTTATTTGATGAGGCACGAAGGGATTTTAATCACTGCAATGAAATGAAACATGATAGGATGAATGTGAAACTGAAGTGGGACAGAGATAAATAATGAGGTATGCAAAACCTTGGAACAACAGGCCTCTGGGGTACAGAGATTGAAACATGGTTTGAATAGGGAAAAGGGGAGAAATAATGTTAAGATGCTTGGCTGTCTGTTGAATCTTGGTTTCCCTGGCATACTGCTATAAAATAGACACTGGAGGGGAGAGAAAGGAATAGACAGAAATATCACCATAGAAAGCTTGTAAATCCGTCTTCTGCCAATAACTGATTGGAATACCTAAAAGGGGAATATATTGTGCCCAGTGAAGGAAGCTTCCTGCGGACCCCCTGCATTACAAAAGACCATAGATGGAATCCTGAACAGCATCCAGAATCTTCTGAGGGAAAAGGTCTACTTGAAAGGACAAGCAGACTAATCTGGAGTGGCCAGAAGAACAGAAAATACGTCCTGAAACAAAGACTGACAAAAAACACACAAAACAATATAGGCAGGCCGACTGATTACTACAAAAATAAAGAAGTAGCTCACCCAGGAGACATCAAGGCAAGTGGGCGGGTCCCCCTCAAGGCAAATCCCCTTCTAAGACTAAAGCTCAATGGGAATGCATGTTCTGATTGGTGACCACTTTCGTCACCGATAAGGGGAAGTGAGAGAAAAACAGCAATGAAGTTAGGAACTAAGCCCTACAATGCCCAATAGATTCCTGTGAACCCAGATGGTGACCTAGTTGGCCAGCAGTGTGGTAAGTCCAGGGGGCTCTTGGACCCAGAGTCAGCGACACAGCCACAGAGAACTAGAGTGGAGAGTGAAGCACCCAGCTGATAAGAAGAGAGGGCACAGGCATAAGTACACCCACACTTGCAGATAATACCCACTTGACCTGATTTCAATGGCTGGATGATCAGAGCTCAAACAGAAGAAGAAAGAAGAGGAAATAAAGAATAATCTAACACAATTTGATGAATTTGACACACACCTATGGAAGCAATAGCTCAAAAGAGTGAACAAATCTTCACAGCGAGGCTCATTCCCACATCCTCCGCACACAGAGCAGACAGGAATGGGCAACTTGGACATTGGCTACCCAGAATTGGAGGGGGCGGTGCTACAGAGGCAAGACGTGACTGGCTTACAACCTAGATTCAAAGGGTGTGGAGCAAGATAGAATCTCCATTGGGTGTTATCCATTCTGCCTAGTCAGGGCTGATGAAAGAAGTTGCAGATAGGTCCCTTGTGATACAATAGTGAATAATTGTTATCAGGACTGATTATAAGGCCTGGAAATGTAAAGGTGCACATTTTGGGGCAAAGGGAGGGAAGTGATTAACCTTACAGTCTAGGAGTGGAGGTCCCTGGGACCATCAAAGGAGAAGAGCAGAGAACGGAACCCTACCCAGAGAAGCAGTGAGGCCAAGGATGGAGACAGAGATGATGACATGGGGAGATGGAGTGTTTGTAGACTTTGGACCTGGAGAGAGAGAGAAGGGTGGTGTGCAGATGAAAGGGGGGCAGGCTTGTGGGGTATACCCTTTGGTTGATCGATGATGCATGGAAGGGATTGTAACCATAGCAAGGAAACAATATACGACCGGATCAATGTGAAGCTGATGCTGTCCCATGTAAACTATCACATAATTCACAATAAAGCATTAAAAAAAAAAAAAGAGTTATACAGCAAGACAGGGAAATTAAAGGCATCCAAATTGGCAAAGAGGAAGTAAAACTCTATTTGCAGACAATATGATCCTATACATAGAAAACCCCAAAGACACAGTAAAAAAGCTACTAGACCTCACTGGAAGATTCAGCAAAGTGGCAGGATATAAGATCAACATACAAAAATCAGGTGGATTCCTCTATACCAAAAATTATAGCACTGAAAAGAACATTAGGAAACTAATACCATTTACAATAGCTACCCAAGGATGAAATATCTTGGAATAAATGTAACCAGAGTAACAAAGGACCAGTACAAAGAAAACTACAAAACACTACTACAAAAAACTAAAAGAAAC
>NW_006408997.1:10693-18675 GCF_000296735.1 Chrysochloris asiatica | reverse complement strand
TTAATTGGGTTATTTGTCTTGGTTTTGTAGATGTGTAGTATTTTCCTATATATTCTAGATATGAGTCCCTTATCCGATATGTCATTGCCAAACATTTTTTCCCATTCTGTGGGTTCTCTTTTTACTCTCTTGGTGAAGTCTTTTGATGCACACAAGTTTTTAATTTTTAGTAAGTCCCACTCGTCTATTTTGTCTATTTTTGTTTGAGTACTTTTCAAAATGTGTGGCAGCCTGTATATGTCCTGAATTAGTGCCCTCACGTTTGTCCCTATTTTTTCATTGATGATCTTTGTAATTTTGGGATTCACATTCAGATCTTTGATCCATGATGAATTCATTTTTGTGTATGGCATGAGGCAAAGGTCTTGTTTCAGTCTTTTACATATCACTTTCCAGTTCTGCCAGGACCATTTATTACAGAGATTGTCTCTTTCCCATGCAATGTACCTAGACATTTAGTTGAAGATCATTTGGCTGTAGGTGGTTGGGTTGATATCTGGATTCTCAATTCTGTTCCATTGATCAATGTCTCTTTCATTGTACCAGTCCCAGGCTGTTTTGACCACTGTAGTCATGTAATAAAGTTTGAAATCGGGAAGTGAGAGACCTCCAACCTTGTTCTTCCTTTTAAGCTGTGCTTTGCTTATCCTGGGTCTCTTTCCTTTCCATATAAAATTAATAATTGTCCTTTCCATCTCTTTGAAGAATGTTGTTGGAATCTGGATTGGGATTGCATTGTATGTGTAAATTGCTCTGGATTGGGATTGCATTGTATGTGTAAATTGCTCTGGGTAGTATTGACATTTTCACGATGTTGAGTCTTCCTATCCAGGAACATAGTATGTTCTTCCACTTCTGTAGATCTCTTTTGGTTTCCTGTAGTAGTGTTTTGTAATTTTCTTTGTTTAAGTCCTTTGTTTCTCTGGTTATGTTTATTCCTAAGTATTTCATCTTTTGTGTAGCTATTGTAAATGGAATTGTTTTCCTAATGTCCTTTTCATCGTTATTGCTGTTGCTGTACAGAAATCCAGTTGATTTCTGTGTGTTGATCTTATACTCTGCCACTTTGCTGAATCTTTCGATGAGGTCTAATAGTTTTTTTACTGAGTCTTTAGGGTTTTCTATATATAGAATCATGTCATCTGCAAATAAGGAGAGTTTTACTTCTTTGCCAATTTGGAAGCCTTTGATTTCTTTATCATGCCGTATGGCTCAGGCTATAACTTCCAGCACAATATTGAATAGGAGTGGTGATAAAGGGCATCCTTCTCTGGTTCCTGTTCGCAGAGGGAAGGCTTTCAGTTTTTCTCCATTGAGCGTGATGTAGGCTGTTGGTTTTGTATATATGCTCTTGATTATGTTTGAACTGCAAGGTTGGCGGTTCAAGCTCACCATAACCCTCTATAGGGTCGCTATGGGTCGGATCTGACTCGACGGCACTTAACAATAACAACAATATATAAGGAGCTCTAGTAATGTAATGGTTACGAATTGGGCTGTGAACCTTAAGACCAGCAGTTCGAAACTACCAGCCACCCCACAGGAGAAAGATGAGGCTTTCTGCTCCCTCAAAGATTTACAGCCTCAGAAACCCTGTACAGGGTCACTATGGGTCAGAACCGACTCAAAGGCACTTAACAACAAAAACAACATATATAGGAGTCATGGTTTGTTGCTGTGCGTTAATGTGCCAGGCTGCAAAGCCATTTGAACTGCAAGGTTGGCAGTTCAAGCTCACCAGCTGCTCTTCGGAAACCTTATATGGATTGCTATAGGTCGGAATTGACTCGACAGCGCTTAACAACAGCAACATATAGAGTGAAGGCATATGACCTCCATTTTATAGGAATCAGCCTTGGGCTTATTGAGTTTGGACGTCTTTTCCTCTTTTGGGGTGAGAGGAATTCACATATGGTTCCCATTTTGTTTAAGCAGATGGTGTTAGGAGTAACATTAATTGCAATGTCTCAAGACCTATGAAATTATGAGGTTTTGTAAGAGAAAGGGGCATGGGATAAAATGTTTCATTTGAGGTGAGTGCAGCTTCTAGAATTGCTTGGAGCTGATGTCATGCTCAATAGAAAAGATAGCTGATCTGTGACCAGGGTCTACTGGAATCTACCCTGCCAGAGGTCCAAGGTCATATGCATATGAAAGTGGTTAGTCTAAGGGAAAAGAAAAGATTGTACTTGACTGTTTTAAAAAGTGTTTATGTGTTTGACTGCCTTATGGATATTGTTCTCCCCTGCCTATCATTAAAAAATAAGCATACATGTGTAATGGAAATGAATATTGGCTGTGATGATTACAGAGAGATCATAAGCCTACCTTCAGCCTATACTTGATTGAATTTGCTAAAAGGAACATTTGAATTTACCTGGAAAATACAAGCTTCTTAATTTAAGCCTTTGTAAGTATAGGATCTTAAGTATAATCCTAAATCCCACTCAGAACTTTCAAAATTGGGACATTCACATTTTAATAGACATGCAAACCAACCCAGAACTCCTGGGAGAACAGAAGATTCATGATAGAAAGAAAGCAGGTCGAAAAAAGTGGACAATTTGGCATTTTGATTTTCAGATGCATCAGAAAATTGGCCTATCAGAGAACACCCCTTTCTAGGACTGGAAGTGAAAGGGAATTTGTGAGTTGTATGCTTGCTGGTGACCATCTGGGTCTATGTGTGACTGGAATTGGGAGAAATATAGTAATGAAGACACAGACTGAGTTTGGACACGTTCTATTGGCAGCTGTTGATGTTGAGATGAGACAGAGTCTGGCTGGTCTGAAGTTTAGGGAGTTATATTAACTCCTGATTCCATGGGTACTGACCTAGTCCCTGGAGGCTAGGGCTGAGAGGGAAGGGGCCAGCTGGTTTGAAGTGTAGGGAGTTGTGTGTAAACTTCCAAATTAGCATCTAGCTTGGAGGGCTAGGGCTGAATGTACCAAAACCTGATGAGATGAAGATAAAGATATTTGATACTGTGAGCAAGTATAAATTGCTACAATTTGTTGGTCTGGACTTTTGCTTATGGATGCAATTGCTCAAAATTCCCATTGGAATGGAAGGATTCTTCATATCAAGGAACATGCTGGTCTCCTCAGTGCATTGGGTTGATAGGGACAGGCAATTTAGATACTGGCTATCAAAAAGGGGGGGCTATAAAGTCAGGAAGTGGCTGCCTTACAAGATTTCAATGGTGTGCTTAGTTTTAGAATGAGGGAACAAAGGAGAATCCCCACTGAATAGTTTTTCTTTTTTTCCAAATGGGTCTGGTGAAAGGGGGTGGGGAATGATTCTGATAGAATTTTATTATTTCAATTGTGAGTAATTATTAGTAGAGTTAATTGTGATGGTCAAAACTGTAATTGTAGAAAATGTATAACTAAAAAGGGGAGTAGTTATCTTTCATTTCAGGAACAGACAATCCCACAACCATCAGTAAGGAAGAACATGAGTGGAGCATTGGATCTCTGCCTGGGAAAGTGGCTACAGCAGAGACACCACAGAGGCAGTGGCATGGAAAGATAGAACAGCTATGGACTCTAGACCCATGGACTGAGTAAGGCTGTGTGCCAATGTGCAGGAGGCTGCTTGCAGAATGTGCCCTTTGGACATCTGAATGAATATATATATTTGTTTTGTTTGCATGTGTTCATAAACATTTTACTTTGTTCATTTGTGAAATATAAGATGCAAATGAGGCCAGTGCATTTTTTGTTGTACATGTTTTAGTTATAGCATGTCAGGTGCAAGTATGACTTTACAATTATCTTTATTTAGAAATTATGCATACAGTTTATAGATTTCAAGTTCACAAGGGTGGACTGTAATGGTTCACACAGAACTTAACTTAAGCCAAAGTTTCCTGCAGTTTAGCAGTTGATATGTACTTACTCTCATGGTGATGAAATCTAATACAGCCATAGTTAATTCTATGATAAGTGTTTATAAGTAGTCAATTAATTAAAGGGATGCTTCCTTGGGGGTTTGGCTTGCTGCCAATACAATGGACATGCAAGAGGGACTCTCTCACTCTCTCTTCCATTGGAGAACCGGGACTGTACAACTGTAAGCCATTTCCTTGATAGTAACCTTCTCTCTCTCTTTCTCATTGTCGTTTTTATTTGCATCACTCTAATGGCTAATGGGAGTCCTGGTGTGGCAATTTAGGATAATCATTGGACTGCTAACTGCAAAGTCAGCAGTTCAAACTCACCAACCCCTAAGTTAAAGCCTATTTTTTCATTGATGAACCTTATAATTTAAGTGTCTTTCATTGCACCTGTACCAGGCAGTTTTGACTATTGTGGCTGTGTAAGTTTTGAGATCAGGAAGTGAGAGACCTCCTACTTTGTTCTTTTTTTTTTAATAATGCTTTGCCTATCTGGGTCCTCTATCCTTTCCTTTCCTTATAAAATCAGTGATAACTTTTTCCATATTTTTAAAGAATGATGCTGGGATCTGGATTGGGATTGCATTATATCTATAGATAATTGCTGTGGATAGTCTTGACATTTTCAGAATTTTAAGTCTTCCTATCCATGAGCATGGTATATTCTACATTTCTGTAGGTCTATTTTGGTTTCTTGTAGTAATGCTTTGTCATTTTCTTTGTTTAGGTGCTGGGGACAGCATACGCAGACCCTGGGTTGATCAGTGGCAGCCCCATTAAACTACCTCAAAGTATAATCAGTTTAACCCAGATGCTCTTCTTCCTCCTGAAAGTATATAGGAATATTAAGAACAATGTAGCATTTTAGGTATAGATAAATGAAGCCCGGTACCTGAGATCTTGCTCACAAACAAAAGTTTGCAAAGTGTACAGAGACAGCTTGGCTCCTTTCAGGAACCTTGCTTTATGTTATGTATCCTTAAGAAATCGCACGTTGCTACTCTAGATCATTTAAGCCTAAAAGTTAATATATAACAGCTTTATTGAACCTTTTTTTCTGTAAAAATAAAAATGTTAAGAAAAACTATGAAAATATCTTAAAAGTTGTTCCTGTGAATCATTATGTCCTGTTTTGAATGATTAATCACATTTCAGTTCCGTATCCTGTCTTAATCACATCCTCCCTTTGTGACATCCTCTCTGAGTGAATTACATCCTTCCTTTGTAACAAATCCCTCCCTAAAAAAGAGAATAAAAGGCTGAGGTAGAGTAAGTTCTGCATGCAATGCTGGGCAATGCTAGGCAATATGTTTGCAGATCTGTCTACCTACCAGCTTGCATCATATCTGTGTGTCTGTCTTTTTTGTATATATTTCGTCTCTCTCTTTCCCTATCACTTTCGCAGCCAGATCTCCCTTCCTTTGTGACACCCACGCTTCCTTGTCGAGGCGGGACCCTGACATAGGACCTCGACGCTTAGGTATTTTCTCTGGTTATATTTATTTCCAAGTATTTCATCTTCTGGGTAGCTAATTGTAAATGGTATTGTTTTCCTGATTGCTTTTCAGACTTCTCTTTATTAGTGTAAAAGAATCCAACTGATTTTTGTATTTTGATCTTATGCCCTGATTCTGCTGAATCTATGAGTTCTAATAATTTTTCTGTTAAGTGTTTGGAGTTTTCTATGTATAGCATCATATCATCTATTATTAGAGAGAGTTTTGCTTCTTCTTGGTCAATATAGATGCCTTTAGTTTTTCTTTCTTGCCTTATAGCTATGGTTAAGACTTCTAATACAATATAAAGGACATCCTTTTCTAGTTCTTGTTTGCAAAGGTATTGGCTTCAGACTCTCACAGTGGAGAGTGATGCTGGCTGTTAGTTTTGTATGCATGTCCTTAATAATGTTGAAGAATTTCCCATCTATTCCTATTTTGTTGAGTGTTTTAATCAGGAACGAGTGCTAGATTTTATCAAATGCCTTTTCTGCACCAATGGGTATGATCATTTGATAGCGCCCCCACCCCTGTGCTTTATTTAAGTGGTGGAATTTTTTTTTAAGTTTTTCTAATATTGAACCATCTCTATATATCTCGTTTGAATCCTACTTGTTCATGATGTATTATTATTATTATTACGTTTTATTGTGAATTCTGTGACATTTTACATGGGAGAACATTAGTTTTACATTCATCTTATCATATATTGTTTCATTGCCATGGTTACAATCCCCTCCACGTATCACCAGTCAACGAAAGGGTGCATCCTATAAGCCTGCTTCCTCCACTCCCCCAACCTCTCCACCCCCAGTCATCAGCACACAGCCCCTCTTCCTCCCTGGGTCCTGAGTCCCCAGCTGCTTCATCTCTCCATGCCATCATCTCTGCCTCCATCTTGGGGATCGCTGCCTCTCTGGGTAGGGTTCTGCTCTCCATTCTTCTCCCTTCATGGTTCCAAGGACCTCCATTCCCTGCCTGCAAAATCAATCACTCCCCTCCTTGCCACAAAATGCCCACTTTTACATTTACAACCTTCACAATCAGTCCTGGTAACAATTATTCACCCTTGCATCACAAGAGACCTATCCGCATTTCCTTTAATCAGTCCCGCCTAGACAGATTGGATACTACTCAGCGGAGATTCTACCTTGCTCCATGCTCTCTGGATCTAGGTTCCCTCTTGAAAGTTTGTAAGCCAGTTACTCCTTGCCTTTGTAGCCCACCACATTTTGGATAGTCAATGTCCAAGTTGCCCATCCCTGTCTACTCTGTTTGTGGAGGGGGTGGGTGGGAATGATCCCTGCTGCAAAGATTCTTTCCCTCTTTTGAGCTACTGCATCCATAGGTGTAGGTCAAACTCATCTAATTGTATCAGGTTACTCTTTTTTTTTTTTTTTTTTCCCTCTTCTTTCTTCTTCTAGTTGAGCTCTGATCACCCAGTCATTGAGGCTAGGTCAAATGGGTATTATCTGCATGCGTGGGTGCTCTTGTGGATATGCCCTCTCTTCTTACCTGCTGGACACTTCACCCTCCACTCCAGTCCTCCATGGTTATGTCACTGACTCTGGGACCAAGAATCCCCAGGTCTTGCCACATCACTGGCCAATCAGGTCTCCTCCTGGGTTCACAGGATTCTATTGACCATTGTAGGGATTAGCTCACAGCCTTATAGCTCTTTTCCCCTCTCTTCCCCTTGTCAGTGGAGAACGTGGTCCCCTATCAGAGCATGTATTCCCATTGAGTCTTAGTCTTGGAAGGGGTTTACTCTGAGGGGACCCGACCCCTTGCCTTGATGTCTCCTGGGTAGGCAACTTGCTTGTTCTTGTAGTCATTGGTCAGTCTGTTTTGTGTTTTTCCAGTCAGTCTTTCTTTCAAGAGGTATCTTCTGTTCTTCTAGCTGCTCCAGGCTGGTCTGCCCATTCTCTCAGGGGGAAATTTCCCACCTCTGAAGATTCTGGATGCTGTTCAGGATTCCACCTATAGTATTATGCAATGCAGAGGCTCCACAGACAGCCTCCTTCACTGGGCATGTTATATTGCCTTTTAGGTATTCCAATCAGTTATAGGCAGAAGACGGACTTACAAGCTTTCTATGGTGATATTTCTGGCTTTTCCTTTCTCTTACCTTCCAGTGTCTATTTTATAATGCAATGGAAGGAATACCAATATTCAGTAGACTGCAAAACATCTTAACATTATTTCCCCCTTTTTCCCTAATCCAACCACATCTCACTTCATGTACACCCTTGCCCTGTTGTTCCAAGGTTGTGTATACATTGTTATTTACCACTGTCCCAATTAGCCCATGCGAACCTGCCTACTTGTTCTACCCTCTGCTTTGTTCTTCCATTCCCATCCCCTTTTGTGTATTGTCCCCCTCCCAGCACCCTAACTAACCTGTGTCGATTCCCTGCCCTGTGGTCTACCTTTCCATCCCTCCCTTCACCCCACTCCCTACATCCCAGCAATCAGCAAAGAATCACCTCATCCCCCTTTAGTATGGGTTCTTTTTCTTAGTCTTTTACAGTAGTGGTCCTATGCAGTATTTCTCTTTTTGTGACTGACTAATTTCACTCAACATAAT
>NW_006408997.1:7145-10248 GCF_000296735.1 Chrysochloris asiatica | reverse complement strand
AGTATTTTCCTATATATTTTAGAAATGAGTCCCTTATCTAATATGTTGTTGCAAACAATCTTTTCCCATTCTGTGGGTTCCCTTTTTACTCTTTTGGTGAAGTCTTTTGATGCACATAAGTTTTTAATTTTTAGTATGTCCCACTCATCTATTTTGTCTATTATTGTTTGTGTGCTTTTCAAAATGTGTGGTAGTCTGTATATACCCTGAATTAGCGCCCTCACATTTGTCCCTATTTTTTCATTGATGATCTTCATAATTTTGGGATTCACATTTAGATCTTTAATCCATATTGAGTTCATTTTTATACAGGGCATGAGGTAAAGGTCTTGTTTTAGTCTTTTATATATCGCCTTCCAGTTCTGCCAACACCATTTGTTAAAGAGACTGTCTCTTCCCCATGCAATATGCCTAGGCACTTTGTCAAAAATCATTTGGCTGTATGTGGTTGGGTTCATATCTGGATTTTCAATTCTGTTCCATTGATCAATGTCTCTATCATTGTACCAGAATCAGGCTGTTTTGACCACCATAGCTGTGTAGTAAAGTTTGAAATCAGGGAGTGAGAGACCTCCAACCTTGTTCTTCCTTTTAATCCGTGCTTTGCTTATCCTGGGTCTCTTTCCTTTCCATATAAAATTAGTAATTATCATTTCCATCTCTTTGAAGAATGTTGTTGGAATCTGGATTGGGATTGCATTGTATTTGTAAATTGCTTTGGGGAGTATTGACATTTTTACGATGTTGAGTCTTCCTATCCAGTATCATGGTATGTTCTTCCACTTCTGTAGGTCTCTTTTGGTTTCTTGTAGTAGTGCTTTGTAATTTTCTTTGTATAAGTCCTTTGTTTCTCTGGTTATGTTTATTCCTAAATATTTCATCCTTTGTGTGGCTATTGTAAATGGTATTGCTTTCCTAATGTAATTTTCATCACTATTGCTGTGGCTATAGAGAAATCCAATCAATTTTTATATGTTGACCTTATACCCTGCCACTTTGTTGAATTTTTTGATGAGGTCTAATAGTTTTTTTACTGAGTCTTTGGGTTTTCTATGTATGATGTATTTATATATATATATATATATATTGTTGGATACTATTGGCTAAGATGTTGTTGAGAATTTGTGCTCTACTCCTCTGTCACTTTGCCATACTGTGGTGGATTTCATATTGCTTAGATGCTGGAAGCTATGTTACCAGTATTTTAAATACAAACAGGGTACACCCATGGTGGACAGATTTCAACTGAGCTTTCAGATTAAGACAGACTAGAAGCCGCTCCACCGGAGAAAGATGAGGCTTTCTACTCCCGTAAAGATTTACACCCTCGGAAACCCTGTACAGGGTCGCTATGGGTCGGACCCGACTCGATGGCACTTAACAACAACAACAAGAAAGAGGGCGAGGAAGACTACTTCTAAATATTTAGCCATTGAAAACCTTATGAATAGCAGAACACTGTCACCAGGATACTGAATATTGAAACATGATGAATAGCACCAGAATACTGTCAGATAAAGTGCCATAAGATGAGTCCCTCAGTTTGGAAGTCATTAAAAATGCAACTGATGAAGAATGCCTCCTCAAAATAGAGATGACCATGATGGTTTGAGTAGAAAAAATTTATCAGGACCTTCATTTGCTGCTGGGGTATACCTCACAATGAGGAGAAATAGCTGTGATATCAATTAATAATCAGGACATAGGATGTATGAAGTATGAATATAGGAAAATTAGAAGTTGTGAAAAATGAAATGGAATGTATAAATATCATCAGTGATGTGAAATGATCTGGTATTGGCCATTTTGAATCTAACAATAATTTGGATCACTTTGCCAGGAATGACAAATTGCAGAGGACTGGAAAATTGTAGAGGAATGACTTCACATTCATCATCAAAAAGAGCATTTCAAGATCTTAAAAAACAATGCTGTCTGAGATAGGATGATATCCACACACTGACAGGGAAGATCAGTTAAGATCACTGTTATTCACATTTATGCACCAGCTTTAAAAAAAAAAAAAAAAATCAGTGATGATGAAATTGACAAATCCTACCAACTTCAGAAATTAATCAAACTTGCAATCAAGACGTATTGATAATTACTGGTGATTGGAATGCAAAGACTGGAAACAAAGAGGAAGGGACAGTATCTGGGAAATAGACCTATTTCTATTTATCTATCAAATATCAGCTGTGATGATAGATACGATGCTGGAGATCCCATGATAGAATTTTGCAAGACTAATACAAATGAAAGAAATGAGGAGGCAAAAAGCTGAACAGATCATTTCAAAGGTCAGCTTGAGAAGACAAAGTCAAATATTATAATGAAATGTTCAAAGACCTGGAATCACAAAACCAAAAGGCAATTACAAAACACATTCAGCATTTCTCAAGCTGGGGGAACTGAAGAAAAAAATCAAGCCTCAACTTTTGTTACTGAAGGATTCTCTGGGCAAATTATTGAATGATGCACAAAGCATCAAAAGAAGATGGAGGGAGAAGAAACAAGATGGTGGATCAGGTGGCAGTGCAGTGAGGAGCTCTGCTGGCAACAACACAGAATACAGGAACAAGAAGGCTCAGGGGATGGTTCCAGAACTCTGAAACACATATAAAGGAATATTTATAAGGTTGCAATGGTTACAGCTGGGGGAGTTTGTGGCAGAAGCAAGAAATCCATTGCTTTTTGGTTTGGGATGCTCAGCTGCTCCAGGAGCTGCCATCTTGTGTAGAGCCAAGAGGGGGAAGGATCGGAATGGCCAGACAGAGCCACGGAGATAGAGGTGTGGACAGTCTTTTCTTTTGATATTTGTTCGTTCCCTTACTGTCTGCATACCTCCATTCTGGTGACTATAGGGGTGCCTGAGCTAGTGGACACCCCAGCCCCACCCTCGGAAGATTCTACTACGCATGCACACAGATCTCCTCAAAATTTAAAGAGACAGTTTCCACTTAAAACCAAACAGCCACAGCCGTTTCAAAGCACCATAAAATGGCGTTGAGAAAAATAAGGAAGAAGTCAGGAAAGTGCTACAGGAACAATCAAAGAAGATAGATAGAGCATTGGAAACAATTCAAAACCTACAGAAAGAGGT
>NW_006408997.1:4365-5053 GCF_000296735.1 Chrysochloris asiatica | reverse complement strand
GGTTAATCTTACAGTCCAGAAACAGAGGACCCTAGGACCATTAAGAGAGAAACGCACAAGCAGAATGTGGGACCTTATCCAGAAAAGCAGCAGCGCCAGAGATGGAGGCAGAGATGGGGCATGGAGAAGGGGAGTGGCTGAGGACTCTAGATTCATGGACCAGAGAGAGAGGGACTAAGAGCTGGTGGCCAGGAGCAGACTTGCTGAATGTGCCCTTTGGAGACGTAAATTATTATATATGCCCGAGTGGATTTTTTTTTTTTTAATTATATGATAGTTTACATGGGAGAACATTAGTTTTACATTCATTCTATCGTATATCATTGCATTGGCATGGTTAAAATCCCCTCCATGCATCATCAACCAACAAAAGAGTATACCCTGCAAGCCTGCACTCTACACTACGCGCCCCTCCCACCCCAGCCCCAGTCTTCAGCACACCGTCGCTCTCCTTTTCTGGTTCTAAAGTCCCCAGCTGCTCCATCGCTCCACGTCATCATCACTGCCTCCATCTCAGGCATCGCTGCTTCTCTGGGTAGAGTCCCGCTCTCAGTTCTTCTCCTTTGATGGTCCTAGGGACCTCTGCTCCTAGACTGGAAAGTTAATCACTCCTTTCCTTGCTATAAAACATCTACATTTACATTTCCAACCCTCACAATCAGTCCTGATAACAATTATTCACTATTGT
>NW_006408997.1:2980-4181 GCF_000296735.1 Chrysochloris asiatica | reverse complement strand
AAAAAGCTAAAGTGGATAGAGAGAAATACTGCTAACTGATGGTACATGGAGGGGATTATAATCATTGTAATGAAACAAGGTATATGATTTGTTGAATTTGTTGAATGTAAAACTGATGATATGCCCTGTAAACTTTCACTCAATCCACAATAAAAACCTTAAAAAAAAAAAGACGAAGTAGAAGAAGAAAAAAGAAATAAGATGGAGGGACTACACAGAGTTACTGCACCCCCCCAAAAATTATCGCTGTTCAACCATTTCAAGAGGTAGCATAGGATCAAGAGCCAGTGATACTGAGGGAAGTAGTCCAAGGTGCATTGAAGGACTTGACAAAGAATAAGGCACCAGGAATTGTTAGAATACAAATTGAAATCTTTCAATAAAGTGAGGTGGCACTGGAGGCACTCACTTATCTATGCAAAGAAATTTGCAAGACAACTATCTAGCCAACTGATTGGAAGAGATCTGTATTTGTGCCCATTCCAAACAGAGGTGACCCATGATAATGCAGAAATCTTCAGACAGTATCTTTGATATACCAAGCAAGTAAAGTTTTACTAAAGGTAATACAGAAATGGCTGCAAGCATACATTGACAGAGAACTTCCAGAGGTTCAAACCGGATTCAGAAGAGGATGTGGAATGAGGGATATCATTGCTGACATCAGATGGATGTTGGCTGAAAGCAGAGACTACCATAAAAATGTTTACCTGTGCTTTATTGACTTTGCAAAAGCTTTTGATCCTGTGGATCATGATAGGCTATGGACAACATTGAGAAGTATGAGTATTCTGGAACACTTAACTGTGCTCATGAGGAATCTGTACATGGACCAAGAGGCAGTTGTTTGAACAGAACATGGGAACACTGAATGGTTTCAAATTAGGGGAGGTGTGGGCCAGGCTTGTATTCTTTCACCATACTTATTCAACCTGTATGCTGAGCAAATAATCTGAAAACCTGGGTTATATGAAGAAAAATGTGGCATCAGGAATGGAGGAAGACTCATTAACAACTTGCCATAAGCAGATGATACAACCTTGCTTGCTGAAAGTTAAAAGGACTTATACTTACGGATGAAGATTAAAGACCACAGCCTTCAGTATGAATTGCATCCCAATGTAAAGAAAACAAAAATCCTCACCACTGGACCAATAAACAACATCCGTATCAATGGAGAAAAGATTGAAATTGTCAAGGA
>NW_006408997.1:0-2430 GCF_000296735.1 Chrysochloris asiatica | reverse complement strand
AGTTTTGGTGTTGGAGGAGAATATTGGAAGTGCCATGGGCTGCCTTTAGAACCAACAGATCTGTGTTAGAAGAAGTGCAGCCAGAGTGTTCCTTGGAGGCCAGGATGGCCAAACTTTGTCTCTCATACTAGGGTAGGGACATACTGTCAGGAAAGACCAGTCTCTGGAGAAGGACATCATGTTTTGTAAGGTGGAAGGTCAGAGAAAAAGAGGAAGATCCACAGCGAGATGGATTGGCAAAAATGGCAGCATCAATGGGCTCAAGTGTGGCAATAATTGTGAGGTTAGCCCAGGACAAGGCAATATTTTGTTCTGTTGTTCATTGGGTCGCTATGAGTCAGTAGCAACTCAATGGTACCTAACAACAACAACAACAATGACTTTTTAATTGCTAATACATTTTTAAACAACATAGTAGACAACTATACACGTCGACCTCACTGATTGCATATACTGAAATCAAATTGACTATATCTGTGGGAAGAGAAGGTGCATTAGCACCATATCACCAGCTAAGGCGTTGCCCAGGACAGACTGTAAAACAGACCATCAACTGCTCAAATGCCAGTACAGACTGAAGCTGAAGAAAATTAAAACAAGACTACAAGATCTAAAAACTTGACCTTGAATATATCTTACTTGAAATTAGAGATCATCTCAAGAACAGATTTGATGCATTAGACAATAATGACTGAAGACCAGAAGAGTTGTGGGGTGACATCAAGAACATTACATAGGAAGAAAGCAAACGGTCATTAAGAAGACAAGAAAGAAGGAAAAGAACACAGTGGACGTCAGAAGAGTCTCTAAAACTTAATCTTCAGCATAAGCAAATGGAAGAAATGAGTAAGTAAAACAGCTGAACAGAAAATTTCAAAGACCAGCTCTAGAAGATAAAGTCAAGGATTATAATGAAATGTGCAAAGATTTGGAGTTAGAAAACAAAAAGGGAAGAACACACTCAGCATTTCTCAATCTGAAAGAACTGAAGCAAAATTTGAAGCCTCGATTTGCAATATTGAAGGAGAAAATATTGAATGATACAGAAAGGATAAAAAAAAATGATGGAGGGAACACACAGTACTGTACCAAAAAGAAATGAATGATGTTCAGGCATTTCAAGAGATAGCATATGATCAACAGTCAGTGGTATTGAAGGAAGAAGTCCAAAGTGTATTGAAGGCATTGGCCAAGAACAAGGCTTCAGGAATTGATTGACTAGAAATTGAAATATTTGAACAAACTAATGCAGCACTACAGGCATTTACTTAACTATACCAGGACATTTGGAAGACAGCCACCTGGCCAATTGATTGGAAGAGATCCATATTTGTGCCCATTCCAAAGAACGGTGACCCAATGAAATGCAGAAATCATCTAGCAATATAACATGCAAGTAAAATTTTGCTAAAGATAATTTTAAAATGACTTCAATAATACATTGACAGGGAATTGCCAGATGTTCAAGTTGTATTCAGATGATGACATGGAACAAGGGATATCAATGCTGACATCAGATGGATCTTGAATGAAAGCAAATACCAGAAACATTTTTACCTATGTGGCTTTTCACTGTGTGGATCATGATAAGCTATGGCCAACATTGCAGAGAAATAGTATTCTGGAACACTTAACTGTATTCATGAGGAACCTGTACATAGATCAAGAGGCAGTCATCTCAACCGAACAAGGGGACACTGAGTGGTTTTAAATCAGGGAAGGTGTGCACCAGGATTGTAATCTTTCACTATACTTACTCAATCTGTATGCTGAGCAAATGAGCTGAGAAGCTGGATTATATGAAGAAGAATGTGGCATCTGGATAGGAGGAAGATTCATTAACAACCTGTGATATACAGATGATATAACCTTGTTTGCTGAAAGCTAAGAGAACTTAAAATACTTACTGATGAAGATCAAAGATCACAGCCTTTGGTATGGGTTGCATATCAATGTAAAGAAAACAAAAATCCCCCAAACTGGACCAATAAATAACATCATAATAAGTGGAGAAAAGATTGAAGTTGTCAAAACTTCATTTTGCTTGGATTCAATAGCAACACTTATGGAAGCAGCAGTCAAGGAATCAAACTGCATATTGCATTAGACAAATCCGGTGCACAAGACCTCTTTAATGTGTTCAAGAGCAAAGATATCAGTTTGAGGACTAAGGTGCACCTCACCCAAATCATGGTATTTTCAGTAACTTAATATGTAATGAATAAGGAAGACCATAAAAGAATTGATGCATTTGAGTTGTGGTGTTGGAGAAAAATATTAAAAGTACCAGGAAAGGAACAAACAAGATGGCGGATCGGGTGGATGTATAGCAGAGAGCTCCGCCAACAACAACACAGAATACCCAACCAAGCAGCCTCAGGGGATGGTCCCAGAACTCTGAACCACATATAAAGGAATACTTAGAAGGTT
>NW_006408996.1:1061108-1062519 GCF_000296735.1 Chrysochloris asiatica | reverse complement strand
AATGTTGGGAAACATGATTACAGAAAACTTGTGAGCCCATCTTCAACCTATAACTGATAGTTGTTGTTGTTGTTAAGTACCTTCGAGTTGATTCCAACCCATAACTGATTAGAATACCTAAAAGATGTTCTAGAACTTGCCCAGTGAAATAGGCATCTTGCAAAGCCTTGCAGAGTATAGGACCTTAGGTGGAATCCTGAGTCCCATCCAGAAACTTATGAGGTAGCACATTCCCACCATCAAGGACAAGCAGACCAGCCTAGAACAGCTTGAGCCACAGAAGATAGATCTTCAAAGAAAGATCATCAGGAAAAACACAAAATAAAAATTTTAGCATGACTGACTACTACAAGAATACGGAAGCTGTTCTCTAGGAAGCCATCAAGGTAAGAAATTAAGTTCCTTCAGAACAAATTCCTCTCTAAGACTGAAACTTAACTGAACACATGAACAAGCATGTAAGCTTGCTGGTGACCCCACTGGTTTACTGGTGAGTGGAAGAGGAGGAAAGGCAGCAATAAAGAAATGGGCTGAGTTCAACCACAGTCCATTGACTCCCTTGTCCTGGAGATGAGAGAGAAAAGAGGAAGGGCTGCTTGGTCCAAAGTGTGATAAGAGCTGGGGACACTTAAGCCCATTGACAAGGACATAGCCACAGAGGGCTAGAGATGAAAGTGAAGCATCCAGCTGATATGAAGTGAGAGAAGATGCACAAGAACACCCAAATTTGCAGACAGTACCCATTGACCTAGCCTCGATGGCTTGATAATCAGAACTCAACTAGAGTAAGATTACATTTTTTTTTTTTAATAAAGGAAACAAGGGTAAATTGCTACAATTCGATGAACCTGACCTACACTCATGGAGGTAGTAACTGTAAATATCAACAGAGAGGGAAGAGGTCGTCATATCAAATATCATTGCTATTCCACTTACACAGCGTAGATAGGGATGAGCAATTTAGACATTGGCTACCTAAAATGAGGGTGTGATAAAGGCACGAAGTGACTGGCTTATAATGTTTCAAGAGAGAGTATAGTTTGAGAGTGGGGTGGGGAGAGAAAGAGTCCCCACTGAATAGTTTTCATCCTGTCTAGATGGGTCTGGTGAAAACAGATGAGAATAGATTCATATGATTCAATAGTGAATAATTTTCCTCATGACTAATTGCAACTGTCACAATTGTAAAGGTAGAAGTTTTGTAACAAAAATAGGGGAGTGGTTAATCTTACAGTCCAGAAACAGAGGACCTCAGGATCATCAAAGGGGAAGAGCACAAGCAGAATGTGGGCCATTATCCAGAGAAGCAGTGACACCAGAGACAGAGGCAGAGATGGGGTCATGGAGACGGGGAGCAGCTGAGGACTCTAGGTGCATGGGGAGAGAGGGACTAAGAAATGGTGGCCAGGAG
>NW_006408996.1:1059895-1060399 GCF_000296735.1 Chrysochloris asiatica | reverse complement strand
TTTACAGCCTAGGAAATCTGAAGGAAGAAGTCCAAAATGCACTGAAGGCATTGACAAAGAACAATGCTCCAGGAAGAGATGGGATACATATGTAACTCTTTCAGTTAAATGATGCAGCACTGGAGACACTCACTTATCTTTGCCCATGAATTTGGAAGAAAGCTACCTGAGCAACTGATTGGAAGTTATTCATATTTGTACCCATTCCAAAGAGATATGACCCAACAGAATGGGTTAATTATCTGACAATAATATTGATATACATAAAAGTAAAATGTGGCTAAAACTGATACAAAAAAAGGCTGCAACTATGCACTTATATCAAGTTGTCAGATAAATTAAAACCAGATTAAGATTAGGAGATGGTACAAAGTGATATCCTTGCTAACATCAGATATACAGGCTGAAATTTCAGAAAAAGCAAAAAAGATGTTTACCTGCACTTTGTTGACTATACAAAGACTTCAGACTGTGTGGATCATGACAAGCTATGGATAACATAGT
>NW_006408996.1:1055763-1059420 GCF_000296735.1 Chrysochloris asiatica | reverse complement strand
AACATCACCACTGAAGCAATAAATAACATCATGATAAATGGAGAAAATATTGAAGTTGTCAAATTTTGCTTGGACCCACTTTCAACACTCAAGAAAGTTGAAAAATGAAATGATATATTATATTGAACAGATTTGTTGCACAAGACTTTTTTAAAGTGTTCAAGAACAAAGATGTCAGGTTCAGTACGTGTATTAATTTAAGGTGCATCTGACCCAAGACAATGGATATTTAATAGCCTAAATTACATGTCTACCACTTGTTTGTCGGTTTTGTTGCTGTGATTCTGGTAGTGATGCCACCTGTATTTTAAATGCCAAGAGGGTCACCCATGGTTGACAGGTTTCAACTGAGCTTCTAGATAAAGGCAGATTTGGAAGAGAGATGAATTACTTTCAAATATTTAGTCACTGAAAACCATATGAATAGCAGTGGAACACAGTCATCACCAGATATTCAAATATTAAAACTTGATGTGAGCACCAGAATATTGTCAGATAGGTTGTCATTGTTAGGTGTCATTTAGTCAGTACCAACTCTTAGTGACCCTATGCACAACAGAATGAAACACTGCCCAGTCCTGCATTGAAATCACAACCATTACTATGAGGGATAAAGAGGAGAGTTTCTGCTCTCATGAAGATTTACAGACTTGAAAATCTGAAGGAATGTGTCCAAAATACACTGACAAAGATCAAGGATCAGGGAATAGACTGGATACAAATGTAAATCTTTCAATTAACTGATGCAGCACTGGAAGCATTCACTTTCTATGACAAGAAACTTGGAAGACTGCTATCTGGGTAACAAATTGGAAGTTATCCATATTTGTGCCCACTCCAAAGAGAGATGACCCACAGAATGAGGCAATCAATGGACAGCAGAATTAATATTATATTCAATATATTATCAAGAGCCAATGATACTGAAGGAAGACGTTCAAGGTACTCTGCAGGCATGGGGGAAACAAAGGCTCTGGGAATTCATAGCATACAAATTTAAACCTTTCAATAAACTGAGGCAGTAATGGAAGCAATCTCTGATACTTATCTAGAAATTTGGAAGACAACTAACTGGCCATATGATTGAAAGAGAGCCCTACTTGTGCCCATTCCAAAGAGAGGTTATCCAACAGAATGTGGAACTCATTAGACAATATCATTAATATTGCATGTAAGGAAAATCTTTCAAAAGTTAATCCAAACACAGCTTCAGCAGTACATTAGCAGAGAGCTGTCAGAGGTTCAGACCTAATTCAGATGGGGTTTAGGAACAGGGGATATCATTGTTAAGATCAAATAAATTTTGGCTGAAAGTAGAAAATGCCAGAAAGATGTTTATCTGTACTTTTTCTTTTTTTAACTACACAAAGAATTTTGATTGTGTGGATCATAATCAATTATGAACAACAGTGCAGAGGATGCATATTCTGGAATATTTCATTGTACTCGTGAAGAACCTGTACATAGACCAAGAGGCAATTGTTCGAACAGAACAAGACACTCAATGGTTTAAAATCTAGAAAGGTGTGCACCTATGTTATATTCTTTTACCACACTTATTCAATTTGTATGCTGAGAAAATAATTCAAGAAGTTAGATTATACAAAGAAGAATGTGACATTAGGATGTATTGCATTAGGTAAATATGCTGCACAAGCCCTCTTAAAAGTGTTCAACAGCAAAGATATCAGTTTGAGGAATAAGGTGCACCTAATCCAAATGATTGGTATCGACTAGACGGCACCTAACAACAACAACAATCCAAATGATGATATTTTTTAATAGCCTTATATGCATTTGAAAGTTGGACAGTAAATAAGGAAAATGGTAGAAGAATTGATGCATTGGGCAAATATGTTTAAAAACTAAAAGACCTCTTTAAATGTTGAAAAGCAAATGTGTCAGTTTGAAAACTAAGGTGCTCCTGACCCAAGCCATCATATTTTCAGTCATGTAGCATGTATGCAAAAGATGGACAATGAATAAGGAAGATTAGAAAATAATTGTTGCATCTGAATTATGGTGTTTGGGAAAAATACTGAAAGTACCAGAGATTGTCTAAAGAAGGAATAAATACAGCCAAAATTCTTCTTAAATCAATGATATTGATATGTTGTTTCAAGCACTTTGGAAAACTGGTTAGAAGGGTCAAGTCCCTGAAGAAGGACCTTGTTGATGTTGTTGTTGTCAGGTGCCATCGAGTCGGAACTGACTCATAGCGACCCCATGTACAGCATAACGAAACAATGTCTGATCCTGGGCCAACCTCACTACCGCTGCCACACTTGAGTCCATCAATGATGCCACCTGGCTGATCCATCTCGTTGGGGGTCTTCCTCTTTTTCTCTGACCCTCCACCTTACCCAGCATGACATCCTTCTCCAGCGACTGTTCCCTCCTGACAATATGTCCAAAGTATGAGAGAGGAAGCTTAGCCATCCTGGCCTCCAAGGAGCACTCTGGCTGCACTTCTTCCAAAACAGATCTATTGGTTCTTTTGGCAGTCCATGGCACTTTTAGTATTCGCCTCCAACAAGGACCTTATGTTTGGTAAAGCGAGGCATAAAAGAAATAAAGGAAGACCCACCCCCATAAGATGCACAGACACTATAGCGGTAAAATGGGTGCAAATACAATAATTATGAGGGTGGCACAGGACTGTGCAGTGTTTTGTTCTGTTGTTCATGAGTCAGAACTGACTCAACAATATCTGGCAACATACGCAAATCACTTAACGTATTTGCACATCTGACTGAATTTGTGGAAATCCTCCATTCTTTTTTAAGTTTTATTGTAAATTGAATGATTGTTTACATGGGACAACATCGGTTTTATCATTCCATTGCAATGATTACAATCTCCTCTTTGAATTATCATTCAACAGTATTTGCTTCTAATCCCTCTGTGTAAGTTTTTTGTTTTTTTGTTTTGTTTTGTTTTTTTTAACTTAATATTAACTCGTTTGGGCAGGGAATATGGTGGGTAGGAAAGAACATTTGTCATCTGTATGAATGCTAAACTCCCATGGAAGAGATTGGGAAATTGGGGTGGCTTATACCATTTTCTATAGGGTCACTATGAGTCAAAATAAACTCACTTGCAATGTGTTCTTTTAGATACCAGGGGATGGCATTTTATTGTTGTTAAGTGATGTTGAGTCACTTCTGACTCATAGTAACTCTGTATAGGATTTCAGAGGAGCAATTTGAAATTCCAGTTTTGTGTTTCGCATTTCTGTGTTGATCCTACAGCACCACACACTAGGTATTTCCATAACTGTCGAGGTCCTATGTCGGGGTCCCACCTTGACAAGGTAGTGTGGGTGTCACGAAGAAGGGAGATCTGGAGGTTAAAGTGATAGAGAAAGAGAGAGACAAAATATATACAAAAAGGACAGACACACAGATATGATGCAAGTTAGCAGGTAGACAGATGTGCAAACATATTGCCTAGCCTTGCCCAGCATTACACAGCATTGCATGCAGAACTAACTCTACCTGAGCCGTTTATTCTCTTTTTTAGGGAGGGGTTTGTTACAAAGGAAGGATGTAATTCACTCAGGGAGGATATGATTAAGACAGGATACGGGACTGAAATGTGATTAATCATTCAAAACAGGACATAATGATTCACAGGAACAACTTTTAAGATATTTTC
>NW_006408996.1:1054605-1055523 GCF_000296735.1 Chrysochloris asiatica | reverse complement strand
GTACACTTTGCAAACTTTTGTTTGTGAGCAAGATCTCAGGAACCGGGCTTCATTTACTAAATGAACTTTTACTTCATTTACTAAACTTCATTTACCTAAAATGCTACATTGTTCTTAATTATCACATTCCTATATACTTTCAGGAGGAAGGAGAGCATCTGGGTTAAACTGATTATATTCAGAGGTGATTTAATGGGGCTGCCACTGATCAATCCAGGGTCTGTGTATGCTGTCCCCAGCACATAACATATTAAAGAATTGAAGAAGGATATCCCTAAAAAGGAGAGGTAGTCTATGTCTCTGTTTTACAATTATAAAATTGCATTTCCATGGATGATACTATACAGTACATTCAGAATCTTTGTTTTTCCCATTCCTATTTGTATCCTTTCTCTTCAGTTCCTCCAGCTTAAGAAATGCTGAGCATGTTCTTCCTTCTTGGTTTTCTGATTCCAGATCTTTGCACAATTTGTGGTAATATTTGGCTTTATCTTCTCAAGCTGATCTTTTTTGAAATTTTCTGTTCAACTCTTGGACCTCCTCATTTATTTCATTTGCTTTAACATCTCTACACTGGAGAACAAGTTTTAATTTCTCTTGTGACATCCATTTTGACCCTTTCCTTCTTTTTTGTCTTCTCAATGACTTTTTGCTTTCTTCATGTATGAAGTACTTGATGTCATCCTACAACTCTTCTGCTATTCGGTCTTTAGTGTTTAATGTATCAAATCTGCTCTTCAGATGATCTCTAAATACAGGTGGGATATATTCAAGGTCATATTTTAGCTCTTGTGGACTTCTTTTCATTTTCTTCAGCTTCAGTTTAAATTTGCATATGAGTAATTGATGGTTTGTTCCACGATCTGCTGCTGGCCTTGTTTTCACTGATGATATGGACGTTTTCCATCTTCTCTTTCT
>NW_006408996.1:1039525-1039999 GCF_000296735.1 Chrysochloris asiatica | reverse complement strand
AGTATGTCCCACTTATCTATTTTGTCTACTTTGTTTGTGTACTTTTCAAAATGTTTGGTAATCTGTGTATTTCCTGTATTAGAGTCCTCACATTGCTCCCTATATTTTTACTGAAGACTTTCATAATTTTGGGATTCACATTTAGGACTTTAATCCATGCTGATTTTGTTTTTGTATAGGGAATGAGGTAAATATCTTGTTTCAATTTTTGTGTATCACTTTCCAGTTCTTCCAGCACCATCTGTTAAAGAGACTATCTCCTCCCCATACAATATACCTAAGCACTTTGTTGAAAATCAGTTGGTTATACGTGGATGGGTTAATTTATGGATCCTCAATACTGTTCTATTAATCAATGAATATTTCATTGTACCAGTACTAGCTATTTTGACCACTGTAGCCATGAAGTAGGTTTGAAATTGGTCAGTGAGAGGCATCCAACCTTGTTCTTCTTGAGCAGTGCTTTGCTTATCC
>NW_006408996.1:1033561-1037459 GCF_000296735.1 Chrysochloris asiatica | reverse complement strand
TTGGCCAGGTGACAGTGTTGATGGACTCAAGTGTGGCAGCGGTAGTGAGTTTGGCCCAGGATTGGACATTGTTTCATTCTTCCGTGCATGGGGTCGCTATGAGTCTGTTCTGACTTGATGGCACCTAACAACAACAACAACAATGTCTAGGTTGCCGTCCCTATCTACACTGTATACAGAGGGTATAGGCGTGATACAAAAAAATTGCTTCTTAGGAAAAATTCATAAATTTTACAATTCACTGGCAAATCTTGTGCTTACTTCTTTCTACATTTGACGACTGTTCGATAAGCCATGGACCGCCAGACAGCTTTGAATCGCAAGGTTGGCTGTTTAAACTCACCAGTGGCTCCTTGGAAACAATTGTAGAGTCTAAGGTCCACAGTGGAAGAGTGAAATCCTCCATTCTTCATTAGATAAAGAAATGTTCTATGTTTGCTTTAAGTCACAATGTATAAGTTCATTGTATGGTGAGCATGCTTACCCCTCTATGCTGTGCAAAGTGCTGACAGAATATGTTATTCCTTTTAACCTTAGAAAATGTTATCTCACCAACATGAATGTTCTCTGTGTTTTGATGTGCTACACTGATATTTCTCTGTCACATTGTGGCCATGAGAAGGACTAAATCACATTATCTCTGTCAGAAAGAATCCCTTCCTTATTGAGGTTAGATCTGAAGATGGATCTATTATTGTGCTATCAGTGGTCCTACCCCAACTGAAAGAAATTCATCTTTAATTGCTTCACACTCACTCTTGTATCCACCAGCATTCTAACTTACAGATAATTGTACAAATGTTCCACTTATCTCTGTGTTGGATATAGGTTATTTGCTCATTATAAATACTCTTATAATGGAGTTTAAATGTTCTTTAAAAATAGCACATTATTGATAAGCTGCTGTATGTCTCATTTTTATATAACATTTAGAGATATTTCAAAAGTCAGTTTTCAAAGAAAGAGAGGAGTAGATGGGGTAGAAGCATTGCAAAAAACACCTGACGATTTTTTTGTTGTTGAAATTCAATAAAGCTTTTTGTTATCATTGAATTTTTTTTACAAATAATAAATGAACATTTTCTAAAAAAGATGACATGAAGAATATTAATTTTAAAATGTTGTTATTATGTGCCATTGAGTCAGTCCTGACTGTGAAACTGTATAGAGTTTCCAAGGAGCAGCTGATGAGTTTGCAGACCTGTGTTTCAAAGTCCACTACTGATCCTACAGTGGCACACCAGGTGTCCTAATTTAAGAATACAGGATATTATAATTAAGCCCATCAATTGGTAATGTAGATTTTAAAATCCAGAAAATTATATTACAGTGTTTTTATAAATCAAAAGCAATGGCTATTTAAATCTAAAATGTGAGGTGATACTTGCATTATTTTGAATTTTTATAAAAATAGCAAATAATCTATAAATATACCACAGTGTTTTTGCTAACTCAGACTTGCATAATGAGTCCTGACTGACTTTATTGTAAAAATTTTGATCTCTACATTTCCACTATCTTTGTTACTTCTGGAAACATAATTTCCATGTAAATTATTGCGTGTTTTGGTTAAGTTTCAGTGAGTCAAGTCTGACTCAGTGACCCTGTATAGGTCTTCTGAAACTGGGAATCTTTACAGGAACAGAAAGGCTCATCTTTCTCCCACAGAGCTACTGGTGGAGGCTAACTTCTGACCTTTTGGTAAGCAACGCAATAAATAATCCACTATATCATCAGAGCTTCTTATTATATACTTATGTAATTTAATTGTGCCAGGATCCTGTAGCCTATTGTCATTAAAGTTACCTTTACATGATCTCATGATCTGGCTGTGATAAAGAAGATGTACTAACCTTTTTCTATCTAATCAAAACCAAATCACTACCAAACCCACTGCTGTTGAGTAAAGTGCAACTTATCCAAACTCTCAGACAGAGTAGACCTGCTCCTTAAGGTTTCCTAAACTTTAAATCTTTATGGGAGCAGAAAGTCTCATTTTATCCTGCAGAGCAGCTGGCAAGTGGATCTTAACCACCTATGTTGAGTTTAGCAGTCCAATGCCTAACTCACAACACCACAAGAGCACCTTAAATGGTTGTACTACAGTTTACTAAAAAGAGTCCAGGTGGTGCAGTAATTAAGTATACAGCTGTTAACCAAATAGTAAGCAATTTGAAATCACCAGTCAGTACAGGGTGAAAATGCGTTCACCTGCTTCTTTAAAGATTGGTGTTCTTGTTATGTTCCATCTAGCCATTTCCAACTCATAGCAACCCTGTTTAGGGTTTCTGAGGAGCAGGGGTGGGTTTTAATCACTGTCCTTGTAGTTAGTAGCTCAGTTATCCTACAGCATCATACCAGGACTCCTTTAAAAACTTGATAGCCTTGGAAACCCTATGGTTTGGTTATCTTTTCTCCTACAGGTTGAAGATGAGTCAGAATTGACTAAAAGGTAATAAGTTTCATGTGAAAGTTTAATATGAATCATTAAAAAAAAAAAAAAAAAATGAAGTCTGTCAATAAATATTCAGCCTAGTTAAGTCTGCACAAATATCAGACCAGCTTGTTATAGGTTCCTTACCAAAAATGTTTCAAATAGTCTTTATGTTAAGCTTGCCCTATGTGCACCATCCCATGCTATAAAATGATGTCAGATATACAAATTCAGGCAGAACTTAAAAGCAAAATTAAATTTGTAAAACTAAACTGGTAAGTATCACAAGTTGAAGCCACATTGTTTTACTATGTTGTTGTTGCTGTTGTTATTAACAGCCCTTAACTGGATTGTGACTCATAGAAACTCTGTGTATGGTTTCTGAGAAGCAGCTGCTGATTTTGAACTGCCAACCTTGAGACTCAAGCTGACCTTGTGGTTAAGTTCTTTTTCTATAGTACCATGCCAGGATGTATTCCCATCTTTAATCTCAATAAATTATGACTTATCTTGCCAAAGCCAAAACTGTTTCAATAAATAATAGTTATCTGGAAATTTCCCAAAAGATGTTGTATATATTTCTAACATGATGGCTAATAGACTATCTGGAGCACTTGACAGTTGAATCTAGTAATGCATTGGAATTAAAACTCTGTGTCAAACAATTTAATAATTTACTGACTTTGCCTTTGGATGTTGTAAATGATACCCTAATTGATATTACCTGAGGGACTTTTTTAAAAAATATATTGTTGGAATGAAGGGATCATGTTCTTAACATAATTCTACTGTAAAAGAGTCTTAACATCAAGCAAACACAATATTACTCAGTTATGCATATTTCAGAGCTTTTCTTTTCTTTTTCTTACAAAGAGCACTCTCTTAGACAATGTATTGCATAATACTTGCTTAAGCTAAACTCCATAATTCTTTTTTGAAAGTATGGTGAATTTGCACAAACGAATAGCTGCATTTTCTAGACAACATTTTACCTAACCACTTACTATTAACTCATAGTTTGTGAACCTGTCGTTTTTAAAATAACCATTTCCATTGCAAATAAAATGTAATTTGTTTGTTTGTTGTTTTTTTTTTTGCATTTCTTATCGTATTATGGTAAATATTTCAATTTAATACAGTAATGTAGAAATATCACTAGATGCAAAATTAGCTTTGTTTCCCAGAAATGACAATTAGAAACAAAACATTCAGAATTCTAGTTTACATATGATTTTAAAAATTATGAACATCATAGCTGTTATTTTTGTTAGGTGTATTCAAGTTGGTATTGATCCATAGCGACTTAAAGCACAACAGAATGAAACACTGCCTAGTCCTGCACAGAACTCACATCTTTGCTACACTTGAACCCAGTATGTTCAAAGTATGAGGGACGAAATCTGGAAATACTGGCTTCTAAGGAGCATTCATTTCTTTCAGGAAAGTGAGGCAGCACAGGAGGCA
>NW_006408996.1:1031245-1032046 GCF_000296735.1 Chrysochloris asiatica | reverse complement strand
TCATTGTCCTACTTTCACATGCATATGAGGTTATTGAGAACACCATAGCTTGTGTCAGGTGCACATTAGTCCTCAAACTGATACCTTTGTTCTTGAACACTTTAAAGAGTTCATTTGTGCAGATATGCCTAATGCAATACTTCTTTTGAGTTATTCACTGTTGTTTCATGGATGCTGATGATTGATATAAGCGAAATGAACTCTGACAACATCAATCTACTTTTCCATTTATCATAATGTTTTTATTTTGTCCGTAGTGAGGATTTTTGTTTCCTTACATTGAGATGCAATCCATACTGAAGGCTGTGGTCTTTGATCTTTGTTGTTATTGTTAGGTGCCATCGAGTCAGTACTGACCCATAGTGACCTTATGCACAGCAGAACAAAACGTTGACCGATCCTGGGCCAACCTCATTATTGTTGCCACGCTTGAATTCATTGATACTTTCATGTGGCTATTCCATACCATTGGGGGTCTTCCTCTTTTTTTCTGACCTTCCGATTTACCAAATATAATATCCTTCTCCAATGACTGATCCCCTGACAATATGTCCGAAGTATGCAAGACGAAGTTTGGCCATCTTGGCCTCCAAGGAGCACTCTGGCTACACTTCTTCCAAAACAGGTCTATTGGTTCTTTTGGCAGTCCACGTCACTTTCAATATTCTCCTCCAACATCATTATTCAAAAGCATCAATTCTTCTACAGTCTTCCTTACACACTGTCTTCCTTACTCACTGCATGCATATGAGGTTATTGAAAATACCATGGCTTGGGTCAGGCACACCTTAGTTCTCAAGC
>NW_006408996.1:1020320-1029797 GCF_000296735.1 Chrysochloris asiatica | reverse complement strand
TGATGTCATCCCACAACTCTCCTGGTCGTCTTGGGTCTTCAGTGTTTAATGTATCAAATCTCTTCTTCAGAATATCTCTAAGTTCAGGCGGGATATATTCAAGGTCATATTTTTCTCTCGTGTACTTGTTTTCATTTTCTTCAGCTTCAGTTTGAATTTGCATATGAATAATTGATGGTCTATTCCACAGTCTGCCTCTGGCCTTGTTTTGACTGATGGTATGGAGCTTTTCCATCGTCCCTTTCTGCAGAAGTCGTCAGTCAATTTCTATGTATTCCATATGGTAAGGTCCATGTGTATAATTGTCTCTTATGTTGTCTATAGAAAGTACTTGAAAGGAACAGATCATTGTTTTCGCATAATTCTGTCATGTGTTCTCCAGCATCATTTCTATCACCAAAGTCATATTTTCCAACCATTGATCCTTTGTCTTTGCTCCCAACCTTTGCATTCCAATCACCAATAATGAGCAATACATCTTGATTGCATGTTTGATCAATTTCAGATTGAAGAAGTTGATAGAATTCTTCTATTTCATCTGTAATAGCTTTAGTGGTGGGTGTATAAATTTGAATAATTGTGATATTAACTGGGCTTCCCTATAGGCACATGGATATTATTATATTACAAGCAGCGTTGTTCCTCATGACTTATCTGGAAATGTTCTTTTTGATGATGCATGTAACGCCATTCCTCTTCAATTTGCCATTGCCGTCATAGTAAACTATGTGGTTGTCAGATTCAAAATGGCCAAAACCAGTCCATATCAGTTCACTAATCCCTAAGATATCGATGTTTATGCATTCCAATAATTTTTAACAACTTCCAATTTTCCCAGTTTCTTACTTTGTACATTCCATGTTCTGATTTTCAGCGGATTTTTTTCAGCTGTTTCTCTTCATTTTGAGTTGTGCTCCCTCAGCAAATGAAGGTTCCATAGGCTTTTCTCCAATGTTTCTGCTCCATTCGCATTATCACGGTCAACTCTACTTTGAGGAGGTAGATCTTCCCCAGTCGCATTTTGAGTGCCTTCCATCTTGAGGGGCTCATTTTCCGGCACTACATATGACAGTGTTTCTCTGCTATTCATAAGGTTTTCAGTGACTAAATATTCGGAAGTAGTTCATCACTCTTTCTTCCTAGTCTGTCTTTGTCTAGAATCTCATCTGAAACCTGTCCACCGTGGGTGACCCTGCTGGTATTTAAAATACTGGTGACATAGCTTTCAGAACCACAGCAACTCACAAGCCACTACAGTATGACAAACTGACAGATGAGTGGCGGCCATTTGGCTTTAAATGGAAACTGTCACTTTTTCATTTGATCTTCATCAGTAAGTATTTTAACTACTCTTTGATTTCAGGAGGCAAGACTGTATCATCTGCATATTGCAGGTGGTTAAGGAGTCTTCCTATAACCCTGATGACACCTTTCAATTCATATAATCCAGATTTTCAAATTATTTGCTCAGCATGCACACTGAATAAATATGGTGAAATAATACAACCCTGACACTCAGCTTTCCAAATTTTAAACAATTCAGTGTTTCCTTGCTATGTCAGAATGACTACTTATGTGCCTATATTGTTATTGCTGTTAAGGGCCTTCGAGTTTATTCTGACTCATAACAACTCTGTATAGGGTTTCCAAGGAGCAACTGGTGAGTTTGAACCACCACCTTGTGGTTCAAAATGACTTTGTAGTCCAGCATATTAACCCACAACTTTCTAATTGTGGCACTATGGGTAAATGTGGTGGATGCAAAGTTTCTGGACTGCAAGTCATATATTTCCTTTAGTTCTCCAAGTGGCATCTTTGATTTTGTCATTCTAAAGAGATCTTTTGTATAAATTTTCCTAAGGTGCTATGTACTTTATTTATTGAAGTCTGCTTCCATAAGCATTGATTGTGGTCTCAAGTACAGTAAAATGCTTGAAAATGTCATTCTTTTTTCATATATCATAATGATGGTCCAGTTGTGAGAATTTTTGTTTTCTTTACATTGAGTTGTAATCCATAGTTAAGATTGTATTGTATCAAATCTGTTCTTCAGATGAGCTCTAAACTCAGGTGGGATATATTCAAGGTCAGGAGGGAACAATCAGGAGGGAACAGTGGCTAGAGAAGGATGTCATGCTGGATAAGATGGAGGGTCAGAGAAAGAGAGGAAGACCCCCAACAAGATGGATCAGCCAGGTGGCATCATTGATGGCGTCAAATGTGGCAGCGGTAGTGAGGTTGGCCCAGGATCAGACATTGTTTCGTTCTGCTGTGCATGGGGTCAGCTCCTACTCGATGGCACCTGACAACAAACAACAACAACATATTCAAGGTCATATTTTGGCTCACATAGACTTGTTTTCATTTTCTTCATTTCAGTTTGAATTTGTATATGAGTAATTGGTGTTCTGTTCTCAAATCTGACCCTGGCCTTGTTTTGACTGTTGATATGGAGCTTTTCCATTGTCTCTTTCCTCAGATGTCATCAATTTGATTTCTATGTATTCCATCTAGTGAGGTCCATGTATATAGTCATCTGTTATGCTGTCTAAAGAAGGTATTTGAAGTGAACAAATCATTGATTTTACAGAATTCTATCATGCAATCTCCAGAATCATTTCTATCACCAAGGCCAAATTTTCCAACTACTGATCCTTCCCTTTGTTCCCAACCTTTGCATTCCTATCACCAGTAATGATCAGTACACGTTGATTGCATGTTTGATCAATTTCAGATTGAAGAAGTTGATAGAATTCTTCTATTCCATCCTCTTTGGCTTTAGTGGTTGGTTCATAAATTTGTATAATAGTGGTATTAACTGGTCTCTCCTGTAGGCACATGAGTATTATCCTATAACAGACAGCATTGTACCTCATGACTGATCTTGATATGTGTTTTTTTGACAATGAATGCAACACCATTTCTCTTCAATTTGTCATTCCTGGCAGAGTAAACCATGTGGTCATCAGATTCAAAATGGCCAATACCAGTCCATTTAGGCTCACTGATACCTAAGATATCAATATTGATGTGTTCCATTTCATTTTTGACGATTTATAATTTTCCAAGATTCATACTTCATACATACCATATTCTGATTATCAGTGAATATTTACAGCTGTTTCTGTTCATGTTGCATTGTGCCCCATCTGCAAATGAAGGTCCTGTGGGCTTTACTCCCATGGGCTTTACTTGTGTCATCACGGTCAACTCTCCTTTGAGAAGGAAGTTCTTCCCCAGTTGTATTTTGAATGCCTTCCAACCTGAAGGACTCATTTTCTGGCACTATATCTGACAATGTTTCTCTGATATTCATGAAGTTTTCAGTTACTAAATATTCAGAAATAGTTCATCACTCCTTCTTCCTAGTCTATCTTCATCTAGAAGCTCCTCTGAAATATACCATTGGTGACTCTGGTGATATTTAAAATACTGGTGGCATAATTTTCAGAATCACATCAACTCACAAGCCACCACAGTACAACAAACTGACATATGAGAGAGATGCAAAACAAAACAACAATAGTTATCATCTCACATCAGCAATAACAGTGATATTCAATAAAGCAAAGGACAATAAATGCTGGCCATGATATGGAAAGACTAGGACTCTTCCACATTTCTGATGGGAATACAAAATGATCCAACGACTGTGGAAAACAGTATCATGCTTCCTCAGAATGTTGGAAATAGAAATACCGTGATCCATAAATTCCTCTAATTGGGATATATCCACAAGAAATATGAGGTATAACATGAGTAGATATATGCACACCAAAGTTAATAGCAGCACTATTCACAACAGTAAAAAGATGGAGACAGCCTGAGTGCCCATCAATGAAGAATGGATAAACAACCTTTTATACATACACACAATGGAATATTATGCTAACTTCAAGAATACAAGGAAGTTGCAAGCCACCACATAATATGGATGAGCCTCAAGAACATTATGCTGAGTGAAATTAATCTGTCACAAAAGGACAATTATTGTATAAGACCATTATTTTAAATGCTTAAGAAAAAATACTCACACTAGAAGGAAAAACAAAAATAGTCTTTGCTGGTTACTGGGGGAGGAGGGGATAAGGAGTAAGGAGGGGACTGTAGAACACAGGATAGGAGATAAATATATCATAGTTCATGTGTTGGGGGTGCAATGCACAAGATGGCAGAGGGGTATGGAAGAACACTTAGGCAGGTGTGCATGGGCTAAATGGGACAGAGGTAAATAGTGATGCATACTCAACCTTTGAAAAACAGGGCTCTGTGATACAGGAATTGAGGTACAGTTTAAATGGGTAAAAGAGGGAGAAATGTTGAGATATTTGTCTTATGAATACTGGTTTCTCTTGTCTACTATTGTAAAATAGACACTAGAGGAAAATAGAAAGGAATAGCCAGAAACATGATTATAGAAAGCTTGTAAGCCCGTCTTCAACCTACAATCATTGTAATATCTTCAAGGGGTGCTAGAACTTGTACAGTGAAATAGGCTTCTTGCAGAGTCTTTGTAGCATATAAAGACCTGAGGTGGAAGCTTGAGCCACATCCAGAACTTCAGAGGTGAGAAAGTCTCACTTGAAAAACAAGCATACCAGCCTGGAATAGCTAGAGAAACAGAAGATACTTCTTGAAAGAAGGACTAGCAGGAAAAATCCAAAATAAAATAGCAGTCAGATTGGCTACCACAAGAACAAGAAATTATTACATGGGGGAGCCATCAATGCAAGCAATCAAATCCTTTTAGGAAAAAACTCCCTTCTAAGACTGAAATTCAAAGGGAATACATGAGAAGGTTTATAAGCTTGCTGTTGATCACGATGGTCTATTGCTGAGTTGAAGCGGAGAAAAAGCAGCAATGAAGATGTGGACTGAGTTCAACCACATTATAGACCCCGGTCAACCTGTAGTCCCATCAACTGTGAGAACTGGTTGGCCCAAAGTATGGTGACACCTGGGGAATCCTAAGCCCATGGACAAGGTCATAGCCACAGAAGGCTAGAGCTGAGAGTGAAGTATTCAACTGATATGAAATGAAGGGAGATGCATAAGAATTCCAAACTTGCAGATAGTTCCCATTTGAACTAGCTTTGATGGCTGGATGATAAGAACTCAACTAGAGGAAGATAAAAAAATATTTTTTTTGATAAAGGAAACAAGTGTAAATCACTACAATTTGATGAACTTAATTTATACTTATGGATGTAGTAGCTCAGAATACTAACTGATAGGGAATGGATCTTCAAAACAAGGATCATTCACATCCCCTCTGTACACAAAATTGATAGAGATGGGCAACATAGACATTGGCTACCTAAAATGGAGGAGCTATAAAGGTATAAAGTGACTAGCTTACAAGTTTTTCAAGAGGGAGTTTAGTTTCAGAGTGTGCAGGAGAAGGTATAATCCCCACTAAATACTTTTCATCTTGTCTAGATGGGTCTTGTGAAAGGAAATTGCTATCAGATTCTTATGATTCAATCGTAAATAATTGTTTTCATGACTAATTGCAATTTTCACAACTGTATAGGTAGAAGTTTTGTAACCAAAATGGGGGAGTAGTTAATCTTACAGTCCACGAAGAGAAGACCCTAGGACCATCAAGTGAGAAGAGCACAAGCAAATGTGGGACCCAATCTAGAGAAGCAGTGACTCCAGAGATGGAGGCAGAGATGATGACATGAAGAGATAGAGCAGATGATGACATGAAGAGATAGACTCATGGAAAGAGAAAGGCTGTGTGCTTGCTACCAAGAGGCAGGCTTGCATAATGTGCCCTTTGGTTATTTAAATGATTATGTATTCCCAAGTGTTTTGGTGTATATAAAACACAACCAACAACAACAAAAAGATTGAATAAAAGCAAATACTGTTGAATAATGATGCACAGAGGAGATTGTATTCATTGTAATAAAATGAAATATGATAGGACAACTGTAAAATTGATGTTCTCCCATGAAAACTACCACAAAATTTTCACAATAAAAGCATAAAAACAAAACATTAAATAAAAGCAAATACTGTTGAATAATGATGCACAGAGGAGATTGTATTCATTGTAATGAAATGAAATACGATAGGACAACTGTAAAATTTATGTTCTCCCATGCAAACTACCACACAATTTTCACAATAAAAGCATAAAAACAAAATAAAACATTATTTGATGGTTACCAAGGGTGAGAGAAATTATTTAAGGATGCAGAAAGTATCAAAAGAAGAAGGAAGGAATACACAGAGTCACTGTACCCAAAGAGGAAATGGTCTATGTCAATTATTTCAAAAGGTAGCATATGATCAAGATCCATGGTACTGAAGGAAGAAGTCCAAGGTGCATTGAAAGTTTTGGCAAAGAACAAGGCACCAAGATTGATGGAAAACAAATTGAAGTATTTTAAGAAAGTTAGCTGGCACTGGAGACACTCACTTGTCTATGCCAAGAAATTTGAAAAATATTGGAAGTGTCATAGGCTGCCAAAAGAACAAACAGATCCGTGTTATAAGAAGTGCAGCCAGAGTACTCCTTGGAGGCCAAGATGGCCGAACTCCCTCTCTCACACTTCAGACATACTGTCAGGAGGGACCAGTAACTGGGGAAGGATATCATGTTTGGTAAGGTGGAGGGTCAGAGAAAAAGAGGAAGATCGCCAATGAGATGGATTGCCAAGGTGGCAGGATCAATGAACTCAAGTGTAGCAATGATTCTGAATTTATCCTAGGATCAGGCAGTGTTTCGTTGTGTTGTGCAAAGAGTATCTATGAGTTGGCATCAATTTGATGGCATCTAACACCAACAATGGGAATCCTGGTATGGTGCTGTGGGTTAATGTGCTAGACTGCAAAGCCATTTGAAACACAAGGTCGGTGGTTCAAGCTCACCAGTCGTTACTTGGAAACCCTAAACAGGGTCGCTATGGGTCAGAACTGACTCGACGGCACTTAACAACAACAGCATAGAAGAAGCAATCAAAAAATTAAATGACGTATTGTATTAACCAAATCAGCTGCAAAACACCTCTTTAAAAGTGTTAAACAGCAAAGTTGTCACTTGGAAGTCTATGTTGCACTTGGCCGAAGTCATAGTATTTTCAAACACCTCTTACTTACATGAAAACTGGACAATAGATGAAGAAGACCAAATAAATTACGCATCCAAATTATGGTGTTTACAAGGAATATTGAATATACCAAGGGCTTCACCCCCAAAAAATAAATCTGTTTTGGAAAAAGTACAGCTGGATTGCTCCTTGAAATAAAGATTGCCAGATTTTTACTCTAATATTTCAACATGCTGTAAGGAAAAACCAGTCTCTGGTGAAGGATATTTTGCTTGGTATAGTGCAGGGTCTGCAAATAAGAGGAAGATCCTCAACAAGATGGACTGACACAGTGGCGGCAATAATAGCTCAAACCCATCCACAATGGTGAGGATGTCTCAGCACCAAGCAGTGTTTCGTTTTACTATGCTTAAGTTTGCCATGTGTCTTAAATGACTAAGAAATACATAATTATAACAGCACCATCAACAAGACCTAACAATAGCAACAATAACCTATTAGCTCTAATAGTTATGTGCCTACTTGGATTTCTCATTAAACTCTGAAGCTAGACATGGTAATATAATCATCATGTATTAAACAAATATAACCCATCTGGATTCTTAGCACATTGTCTGGCACATATTAGGCTTTCTAGAAATATAAAATGATGAATTAAAATGAGTTCATAGATTATTAATTCTTTCTGTCATTCCTTTTCTCAGATGTTTTCTAGATACCATCTTCAAGTTCACTAATATTTAATGAAGGTTTATTTTATGCTAGATCATATTCAATATGGGAAGCTAAGAGCAGCACAAGTATAATCTCTGCCCTGGTTAAGATACCAGTTGGTGTCCTGTTAAGGAGAATCTACAGTTACAAACTAAATGAATATAACAATTTCAGACAATGAAGGTTTTTCTTTTTTAAGTGATGCAATCAAAGAGGGAGAGCTTTGCTTTGGGGTAAAGATAAGCCATTGTAAAGAGGTGACCTTGAAATGGTAAATCAGAATGATATTACAGAAGCAAGCAAAGCAGAGATGTGAGCAGAGAGTGCTCCAGGCATAGGGAATATTAAATGTAAAAATGAGGTGAATAATAGAGGAATACTCGAACATAAGAAAGACGTCTGAATAGCATGCAAGCCTTATGTTAAAAAGATATTATAGCCTTTAAAGAGAAATTTTCTCTGGTTTGCATCTGTACCAACAAGACCCAACAAAGGAACTTCACATGAAATATATACTGTATAACCAATCTAATTATATTCTAAATTGAACCAATATGAGAACCAAAATGTCATAATAAATCTGTTTGCCTAAAACAAGCCCCCTTAGAGAATCTGTTATGTAAAAGCAAAGTTCACATTTTCTGTTTTCCCACATGTAGTTTCTGTTTCATTTTCACTGTTTTTCTTTTGGAAAAAAAAAAAAAAAAAAGGTTAGCAATAGGTCCTCCAAAGTGTCTTAGAAATATATGTTTCACCCAGTGAAATATTCCTCTCAATATACTGTAAAAATCATGGTTGAATATACTTCAATAAAAAAATTTGAATGAAATTATATAGATTTTTGTCATAAGCTAGTTTTACAGTGACCATGGGCTTCAATAGAAGGAATCTCTTTTATCTTCTTTCAGCTTTAAAAATGTGATACTTCTCTTTTATTTTAGCAGTAAGCTGTGTGTTAAGTAGACATATATAAATGGAATAACAAAAAAATACTGCATTCTTCAAAGAATCTTTGATGTTCTTTAATAATAAGTCGTATGCTCACTATATATATATATATATGTTATATGCACACATAACTTAAAATAATATATTCTTCAAAGGATCTTTTATTAGAAAGGGCTACATCAGGTTATGTAAAAAGAAATTTAAAATCACAGACTTCAAATATTCATCCCAGTGATAATTTTAGACTTTTTGAAGTATTGGTGCATTCAAAGCAATTCGTTTGTGAATGCTTACCAAAAATAAGAATTGAGGAAATCATCTTTATTCCTTATGTGACTATTCAAAATTACAATGGTAACATCAAAAATTATCATATTAATTGCAAGGTCTAGAGGATCCAATCATAAGAAATTAAGCTAGCAATTCAACATTTTAAGCTAGCCACATTTTTTTTCTCTCTTATCTACTTGTGTCTTTCAAACAATTTATTCATATACTTTGTTCTATGATTTCCATTTATTTTAACTGACTTTTGATTTCAGTGGCAAAAACCTCCAAGGAATAGGATACAATATTTCAAAAACTGAAATAAGACAATTATTTTATATATATTCTAGATTCCTGTTTCCATAATCATTTAGCCCACTTTCTTGTCAGAAATATTTGGGACAGATAAATGGTTGGAAAAGCCTCAGTTCAGTCATCAGTACCTTACATTTGCTGTATTTCTACCAAAGTGAAAACCTTTATCTAA
>NW_006408996.1:1019049-1019948 GCF_000296735.1 Chrysochloris asiatica | reverse complement strand
GTTGCTGTGAGTCAGAACCAACTCAAAAGCACTTAACAACAACAGTAACAAGTTTACAGTGGGCTGATGTAGAACAAGGTCCATGGTGACTTAATGGTTAAATTGTCTGCTACTAACCGAAAGATCAGCAGCTGGATTCCATTAACAATGCCACAGCAGAAAGATGTGACTGTCAGATTACATAAAAATTTGCAGTCTTGAAAGGCCTATGAAACAATTCTATTCTACCCTTTATGGTCACTATGAGTCAGGACCAATTTGAAAAGGGTTGTTTTAGGTGAAAAAGAGCAGGTTGCCTATCACATGCTGAAATATTAGAATTCCACTTGGGTGTTCTACTAACTGCTGAAACATGACATTTCACCCTACCATGGAATAGCAGCTTCTCTTTCATTGTACAAATAAGTTTAACTTAAACACTGAAAATTGTTCTAGATAAGTTGTTTAGTGAATATATATCAGATCTCCATGTGTCAACTTCACTTAACTTTAATTTTCTTGAGAACATCTTTATTTATCTTCCTGTTTCCCTTTGTAAAAGGTACCATGTTGTTATTGTTATTGTTATTTGTTATCAAGTTTAATCAGACTCATAGCAATGCTCTGCACAGCAGGACGAAACACTGCATGGTACTGCATCATTCTCAAAATCATTATGCTTGAGCCATTGATGTCGCCACTGTGTCATTCTATCTAGGTGGGGATCTTCCTCTTTTTTGCTGACTCTCCACTGTACCACGTATGATGTCCTTCTCTAGGGATTAGTCTCTCCTGATAATATGTTTAAAATATGAAAGATGAACTCTTGCCTTCCTGGATTCTAAGGAAAATTCAAGCTATACTTCTCCCAATACCCATTTGCTTGTTCTTTTGACAGTCCATGTACTTTTAATATTCTT
>NW_006408996.1:1017522-1018441 GCF_000296735.1 Chrysochloris asiatica | reverse complement strand
GGGTTTGTAGGGTATACCCTTTGATCAGTTGATGATGCATGGAGGGGATCAGAACCATGGCAATGAAACGATATACGATGGAATGAATGTAAAACTAAAGTTCTCTCATGTAAAATATCATATAATTCACAAATAAAAAAAATTTTAAAAGCTTACCAAAATAAATAAATAAATAAAAATTTCCTGTGCAGCAGATTTGCCTAATGCAATACATCCTTTGATTTCTTGACTGCTGATTCCATGAGTGTTGATAGTTGATCCAATAGGAAGGAAGTCTTTGACAACTTTAATCTTTTCTCTGTGGATAAGAATGTTGTTTATTGGTCCAGAGGTGAGGAACTTCATTTTCTTGACATTGAGATGTAATCCATACAAAAGGCTGTGCTTTTCGATCTTCATCAGTAAATTTTTTAAATCCTCTTCACTTTCAGCAAGCAAGGTTGTATCATCTCCATATGGCAATTGTAAATAAGTCTTCCTCCAAACCTGATGCCATGTTTTTCTTCTTATAACACAGTTTCTCAGATTATTTGCTCAGCATACAGGTTGAATAAGTATGGTGAAAGAATACAAGCCTATTGCACACCTTTCCTAATTTTAAACCATTCAGTTTTCCCATGTTCTGTTTGAACAACTGACTCTTGGTCCAGGTGCAGATTCATCATGAGCACAATTAAGTGTTACGAAATACTCATACTTCTGAATGTTGTCCATAGTTCATCATGATTCACACAATCAAAAGCCTTTGCATAGTCAATAAAGCACAGGTAAACATCTTTCTGATAATCTCTGCTTTCAGCCAAGATCCATCGGATATCAGCAATGATATCCCTCATTCCACAGCCTCTTCTGAATCCGGCTTGAGCCTCTGGAAGTTCTCTGTCAATATATGATTATAGTCATTTCTGTATTACTTTTA
>NW_006408996.1:1013656-1016905 GCF_000296735.1 Chrysochloris asiatica | reverse complement strand
ATCCATTTTGACCTTTTCCTTCTTTATTGTCTTCTTGATGACTTTTTTGCTTTCTTCATATTTGATGTTCTTGATGTCATCCCACAACTCTTCTGGTCTTTGGTCTTTAGTATTTAATTTATCACATCTGTTCTTTAGATGATCTCTAAATTCAGGTGTGATATATTGAAGGTCATATTTTGGCTCTTGTGGACTTGTTTTCATTTTCTTTATCTTTAGTTTGAATTGCAAAAAAAGTAATTGATGGTCTGTTCCACAGTCTGTCCATGGCCTTGTTTTCTCTCATGATATGGAGCTTTTTCATTGTCTGTTTCCAGAGATGTAGTCAATTTGATTTCTATGTATTCCATCTGGTGAGGTCCATGTGTAATAGTCATCTCTTATGCTATCTAAAGAAGGTATTTGAAATGAACAAATCATTGATTTCGCAGTATTCTATCATGCGTTCTCCAACATCATTTCTATCACCAAGGCCATATATTCCAACTACTGATCCTTCATCTTTACTCCCAACCTTTTCATTCCAATCACCAGTAATGATCAATACATCTTGATTACATGTTTGATCAATTTCAGATAGAAGAATTTGGTAGAATTCTTCTATTTCATCTTCACTGGCTTTAGTGGTTTATGCATAAATTTATATAATAGTGGTATTAACTGCGCTTCCTTGTAAGTGCATGGATAGTATCATATCACAGACAGCGTTGTAATTCATGACTCATCGGGATATGTTCTTTTTGGCAATGAATATAACACCTTCCCTGTTCAATTTGTCATTTCCAGCATAGTAAATCATGTGGTCCTTAAATTTAAAATGGCCATTACCAGTCTATTTCAGCTCACTAATGCCTAAGATATCAATGTTTATGTGTTCCATTTCATTTCTGACAACTTCCAATTTTCCCAGATTCATACTCTGTACATTCCATGTTCTGATTTTCAATGGATGTTTACAGCTGTTAATCTTCATTTTGAGTGTGCCCCATCAGCAAATGAAGGCTCCACAGGCTTTTCTCCCATGGGCTTTACTCCATTTGCTTTATCATGGTCAGCTCCACTTTGAGGAGGCAGCTCTTCCCCAGTTACATTTTGAGTTCCTTCCAACCTGAGGGGCTCATTTTCCGGCACTATATCTGACAGTGTTTCTCTGTTCTTCATAAGGTCTTCAGTGACTAAATATTCGCAAGTAGTTCGTCAGTCCTTCTTCCTAGTCAGTCTTCGTCTGGAAGCTCATCTGAAACCTGTCCACCATGGGTGACCCTGCTTGTATTTAAAATAACAGTGGCACAGCTTTCAGAATCACAGCAACTCATAACCCACCACAGTATGACAAACTGTGTGGTGGAAGTTGCCTTTTAAGTGTCCTTTAAAACATAAAATGTTTAGCTTTTATGAAGTTTAAATTATTATTTTTCTTTTGATGTTTATATTTTTGGTGTCATATCTAAAAATTTGTACCCAAATCCTGTGTTATTAAGATTTGATTTTGTTTTCTTTAAGAGGTTTAGGATTTTAGTCTTAATTTTAGGAGGTTAATTCATTTAGTATTAAATTTTTTTATGGTATTATGTGTTGTTGCTGTTATACTTCTGAGTCAGTTTAGACTCATAGTTACCCCAGATAACAGAGTTTTACTGCTTTACAGAGTTTTCTAGGCTATACATTTCCTGGAATAAATCACCAGATATGAGGCCACTGTCTTGGTTAAGACACCACAATTTTTTTATCTTTATTATAGTATTACTATAGATGTTCTTGTATATATATGTTTTATTTGCTGCTTGTCCTTAGAACCAGCTTTATGAGCTTTAAATGGTATTTGTCTCACAGTTTTCACCACTTTCAAAGGGATCAGTAGGTCTCTTCATTCTGTTGAGCCAAAAATTGATAGTCTCTACTCTTTATTATTGATTTCCTTAGCCCTCAGTTACCATTTCTAATTGACCATGTAACTTACCTCTGAATGCAACTACAACCTTAAATTTTATTACTACCCTTAAATAAGAAAAACAAAAACAAACAAACAAAAAAACAACACATATGTAGATAACATAATGTTTTTCATTAGGGCTGCAAACACCTGTGCATGTATTTAATAAAATTCACAAGTTACATACAAACACTGAGATAAAGTATAAAAACTGAATACTTTTTAATGAAAGAAAATAAGGGGGAAATAAGAAAAAAAAAGTAAGGGAAGAAGAAAGGAAGGATGGGAGGATCAAAAGTAAAATATTAAAAACAGCCATAAAAACACTATACTTATGGACTTCCAATGTGGTGGATGAAGCAGAAACAGGTAGGAGAGGCTCCTCGGCAGAAGCAGAGATAAACCATAGATGACACTTTCTGGAACAGCCCCAGAGATTTGGATCTCATACAAGGTGCCGGTGCCAGGTTTCAATACCCACCTGTGAAGAAATCTGACTATGAAAAGGAAAATATGGTGACTGATGAATCGATCCTAATGCAAGATGCAGGACACTCTTGGCAATCCCTCACCTTGGGCAGAAATCAGAGGGTTGGGCCACAGCCAGGCTGGTATAGTGACACAGTGCGAAAATTTGCAGAGCTTCTGGAAAAAGAGGTGTGACTGACTATATATTTTCCATTCTTCTCTACTCTGTTGCACCCTCACGTCCCATCCCGGAGACACCTTCAGGTGGGTGGTAGTGCACCCCCAAAAGGGTCCAGCACTGCACCCACAGTTTTCCCGCAATACAGGGAAGAGTTCCCTGGGAGGAACCCCATTGGTCTCACAAACTGATCCTTTGGTGGCTTCTTATGACATCTGACTCTGGGACACAGCCCTAAAGTTGACCATTTAGACCTGACTTACCTACCAAGAAAAAAGCAGGTCTGGCCATATAGCCAAAAGATATGTGCAATTTGTAAAACCTCAATATAAAAGGCAAGAGCCAACACCAACTATTATATACTAGGGCACAGCTATTTTGAGAGATATGCTGTACATACACAGATTCCTATGCTGTACACACTGACATTCAGATATAAAAATAGGGAACAATATTCCTTCCATTCATTTTTCAATATCTATCTGCACATCTCCACGACAGTTACTAGAGGAGGGGCATAAGCAAGTGGACAGCCCCACCCACTGCTGGAGGTTTCTACAGTGCATGCACAATAACCTGCACAGCAAAGGCTACTGGACAGTTGACTACGGTTCTATTCTTGTTTTTAATTGGTGATTCTTGTTTCTGCTTTTATATTATTTCTTTTTTT
>NW_006408996.1:1010710-1013041 GCF_000296735.1 Chrysochloris asiatica | reverse complement strand
AAAAAAAAAAAAAAAAAACTTAGAAAAGAGTCTAAGATTTATGATGGATAAGATGAAAAGGAATAACAAGAATTTTTGGCATTCCAGAAGAGGATGAATCACAGAAATCCACAGAGGAGATAGTTAAGGAGCTGCTGAAAGAAAATTTCACTGACATCTTGAAGGATGAGAAGATAAACATTCAAGAAGTGAAGCTGAATGAACCCCAGGAAGGATAGACACCAAAAGCCAATCACCAAGACATATTATAATCAAGCTCTCTCTCCAAAATCAAAGACAATGAGAGAATCATAAAAGCATCCAGAGAATAGAGAAGTGTTACTTACAAAGGCGAGTAAATCAGATTAAGCTCTGACTTCTTAGCAGAAACCATGCAGGCAAGAAGGCAATAAGGAGACATATATAAAACCCTAAAAGAAAGAAAAAAGAAAAAGAAAAAAGAGCTACCAACCAAGAACCATCTATCCAGCAAAACTGTCAATCAAATACGATGATGCAATCAAAACATTCCAGGATAAACAAGAGGTAAGAGATTCTGCCAAAGCCAATACAGCACTTAAAAACATCCTAAATGCAGTTCTTTGGAATGAAAACAAACAAGAACAGACAACAACCAGAGACTGACAGACGTGGCAATACCATCCAGAACTCAGTTGACAGAGTTAAGAACCGAACAAAATTAAAACAATGAATTCAGAGGACTTGCGAGGCCATTCAAAATATCAACAATGTCAAAAAAGGGAAAAACATAGAAACAGAGATCCAGATGGTGAGGAGGTCAGGTAGATTGCAGGATACAATAGACTGTTTTATACAGGGAAAACAATAGATTATTGGATAGTCCCAAAGAAAATTAATACTTCACAACTTACCATGAAAACAGAAAATAAAACATAACAAGGAAACATTAAAACTAAGAAGAAACTGAGAAGAACTACCACAAAAACCATGAACTCAGCACAAGAAGGCATGCAGAACAAAGGAATGAACAGCACTACAAAAAATTAACATAATGACAACAATTAATTCATACATATCTATAATTATACTGAATGTCAGTGGATTAAATGCACCAGTGAAGAGACAGTGGCAGAATGGATAAGAAAACAAGACCCTTCAATATGTTGCATGCAAGAGACATATCTAACACACAAAAATAAAAAATAAGAAAAAAAAAAAACAGACAAAAAGTTAAAGGTTGTAAAAAAATATACCAAGCTAATTGCAATAAAAAACAAGCAGGAGTGGCAATACTAATTTCAGGTAAAATAAATTTTAAGGCAAATACCAGCATAAGCAATAAAGAAGGACACTATTTAATGATTAAAGGGTCAACTGAGCAAGATGAGACAACAATAATAAATATCTACACTCTCAATGAAAGAGTAACAAGATTGGAAGAAAAGCCTACTAGAATTGAAGAAAGAAATAGAAAAATCTGCAATTATATTGGGAGATTTTAGTACGCCACTTTTGAAAAGGGATAGAACAACCAGAAAGAAACTTGACAAAGTTACAGAGGAACTAAACATCACAATCAACCAACTTGACCTCATAGATGTGTACAGAGCATTCATCCCAACAACAGCACAATATACATTCTTTTCCAGTGCGCATGGAATATTCTCCAGAATTGACCATATGTTGGGTCACAAAGCAAGCTTCCATAAATTTACAAATATTGAAATATTACAAAGCATCTTTTCAGATCACAATACTATAACACTAGAAGTCAACAATAAGAAGACCAAGGAAATAAAGCTTAATACATGTAGACTGAATAACACATTGCTGAAAAGCAATTGGATAATAGAAGAAATTAAACGTGAACTTGCAAAGTTCCTAGAAACAAATGAGAATGAAAACACAACATACAAAACTCTTTGGGACATAGTGAAAGTGGTGCTGAGAGGAAAACTTATTGTGATAAATGTGCACATCACAAAAGAAGAAAGAACCAAAATTAACACATTAACACAACGTCTCAAACGATTAGAAACAAACCAACAGAGGAAACATACAGTCACTAAAAGAAAAGAAATAATACAGGTTAGAGCAGAAAAAAAATGAGATAGAATACAGAAAAACTAGAAAGGATCAACAGGACAAGAAACTGGTTCTTTGAAAGCATAAATAATATTGACAACCCATTGACAAACCTAACAAAAAGAAAAGACAGAGAAGACACAAATAACATGCACTAGAAACCACATGGGCGATGTCATAATGGAACCCAAAGAAAACAAAAGGATAATGACAGAATACCATGAAGAGCTGTACTCCAACAACTTTGAAAGTCTAGAACATATGGATGCATTTTCAGAAAAACAT
>NW_006408996.1:960421-982833 GCF_000296735.1 Chrysochloris asiatica | reverse complement strand
CTTCTCTGATTCTTTGCTCAGCTTACAGGTTGAATAGGTATGGTTAAAACTACAACCCTGTTGCACACCTTAATTAATTTTAAACCATTCAGTGTTCCCATATTCTGTTTGAACAACTGTCTTTTGGTCCATATACAGATTCTTCATGAGCACAATTAAGTGTTCCAAAATACTCATACTTCACAACACCTTCTTTAGACAGCATAAGAGACAATTCTACACATAGACCTTACCAGAGGGAATACACAGAAATCAAATTGACTACATCTGTGGTAAGAGACAGTTAAAAAGCTCCATATCATCAGCCAAAATAAGGCCAGGGAAAAACTGTGGAACAGTCCATCAATTGCTCATATACAAATTCAGACTGAAGCTGTAGAAAATGAAAACAAGTCCAAGAGAGCTACAATATTACCTTGAATATATCCCATCTGAAGAATTGGTACATTAAACACTAAAGACCAAAGACTAGAGGAGTTGTAGGATGACATCAAGAACATCATATGTGAAGAAAGCAAAATGTCATTAAGATGCTCAGCTGTGGTTTCATAGACTATGTGGTATGAAAATGAGGACAGTAGTCAATATGGGATTCAGTCTGCTTCCTCTTTAAACACGTTTTCTGAGTATCAGTTTCTTCAGAAAGCTCACATATGTGAAGGTATCAGAATGTAAAGTCATAAACTTACAAAAGTTTAAATATCTGTACTAAATTCCTGAACTGGAGAAAAAATTCAAGCCTCGACATTCATTATTGAAGTCTTCTCTGGGTGAATGTTGAATGATGCCGAAAGCATCAAAAGAAGATGGAAGGAAAACACAGAGTCACTGTACCAAAAGGAAATGGTTGATGCTCAACTGTTTCAAGAGATATGCTCAATAGCCAATGATACTGAATGAGGAAATCCAAGGTGCATTGAAGGAATTGTCAAAGAAGAAGGCACAAGAAATTGATGGAATGAAATGGAAATCTTTCAAGAAAGTGAGGTGGCACTGGAGGCACTCACTCATCTCTGCCAAGAAATTTGGAAGACAACTATCTGGTCAACTGATTGGAAGAGATCTGTATTTGTGCCCATTCCAAAGAGAGGTGACTCAATGGAATGCAGGCATCATCAGACAATCTCTTTGATATCCCATGCAAGTAAAGTTTTACTAATACATAAATGGCTGCAAACATACATTGACAGAGAACTTCCAGAGGTTCAATGGGGATTCAGAAGAGGATGTGGAATGAGGAATATTATTGTTAATGTCTGATAGATCTTGGCTGAATGTAGAGAGTACTGAAAACATGTTTACCTGTGCTTTATTTACTACACAAATGCTTTCGATTGCGTGGATCATGACAAGCTAGGGGCAATATTGTGAAGTAAAGTAGTCTTAGATACTGTATTTCACATTGTGTGTATCAAAATGTTTCCAGCTAGATTTCTTGTGAAAGCTTACAAAAGTCTTCCTAAAGAAACTTAAGTGAAAAATAATATGATTTAAATGGACATCAAATTCCATAATTAATATTTGTCTATTAGCAATTTATTATATGCAGATGACACAATCTTACTTGCTGACTGGAAATCTTGTGAAATGAAAATCAAACTATATAATCTTCAATATGGATCACACATAAATATAAAGAAAACAAACATTTTCACAACTAGACCAGTAAACAGCATAATAATAAATGAAGAAAATTTGGTCCCTCATCAATCTCCTTAGAACCAGCTGTCAAATAACCAAATTACTTGAAGGAGGTGGTAAAATGGTGCTACAGGCATAAATGATGTGAGGACCCTTGATAATGGAAAACCAAAGGAAAGAAATACAGATGATAGATCTGGAACCTGAATTTCATATGAAGGGATTTAGAAATAAATTGAATGCTTACTAGGAGGTAAAGCTGAACAGACAGGACTTAAAAAGAAGACATTCTGGTGACCTGTGCTGGCCAACCAGCTGTTGAGCAGCCACCTCAAGCTTTTGTGAGTGTCTTCAGAGACAAGAAAACATATTGGCATTACAGAAACATGTCAGTGGCACACAGAGCTAAGGATGCAGTATTTTCCTTATTCCTTATACTTTACTCCCTAGACAAGGCCATCCCCCACTGGCATATACCCCCAGAGAATTTTGGGCTCTTCTGGTGGCTGAAGCTGCATGGAGGTGAACACTGCAGTTGTGAATCCCATCAAAGTAAGGTGGAGTTAGCGCATTAACCCCATTTAGATGTGCTCTGTTCCAAATCTGAAGAGCCAGCACTGGTCATCTCTGAACTAACCCTAACTATGAGAAGCATCTGAGCAGATGTGTAGGAAATGGTGGGTAAGTAATGATACTGGTGATCTGCATTATCAGGTGAAGCTTGATGTGACCATATTGAACTTCTGTGAGCCACTTTAAAAGAAACAGGGTGGTAAGTAACACAGGGGTATACCACTTATTGGTGGAGAGAACTGTGCATATTTTTTTTCTTGTACCCCCAATTCCTGATAATCAGAGATGAGGACAGTCCTCACCTGATACACTCCCAGGAGTGCTCCCACTATGCTGGTGGTCAGAGCTTCATCAAAGAGAGTGGGAACTAGCAGCACTAACTCCAGTACCCAGAATCAGATGTGGCCATTAACAGACCTTCACAACTGTTTCTGACCAACCTAGAATTAGCAGTACTTCTCACACTTGGCTGACCTCTGGGCTAGAGATGTCCTGATTCCCCAGCTGCTTTCTGGTCTTCATGAAATATTTCTAGACTGGTTGGCCAGAAAAGGCAACACCTAATCCTATAGGAATCCATCTAGGGTTAAGAGTGTTAGTGAGTCATCCTTTGCCCAGCCACGATGTGAGGACCTTGGCTAGCATGAGATCCCAGAATTTTCTCTTCTGTTTGTGATACTTCCCCTATTTTATTTTCCTGTCATGAGTTTTGTTTATTTCTTCCTCTCCTTTGTTTTTTATCATTTGTATCTCCAGTTTCATTTCTTCTTCTTTTTCTCTGTGTCTCTTTTCCTACAGCAGCAGCTTGTTTCCTTTTTTTCTTTTCACTTTGTTTTTCTTTACTACTCACTGGATTCTTTCATTTTTACTAAATGAAAGAATTTAGTCATGTTTAGCACTTTCTCTCTCTCTCTCTTTTTTTTTTTTTAACTTTTTATTTCCCCTTTCTTTTCTATCTTTGGTTTTTATATTCTTTTTTATCTGTTGCCTGCTTACTTTTTTTTCTTTACTGTATTATTTTTTTCACTGTTGTATGCTCATAGATTTGTTTATTTTCCATCTCTCTTTTGTGTGTTTTTTCTTCCTGTATCACCAAACAGGAGCTGGCAATCATGTCCAAACAGACCAACCACAAGTGTCCTGTCTACAATCCCATCCATTGGCCAAGGGTCAAAATCAGCAATTATACACCAGATAAATGACAACAACCAACATCAGCAAAACCATGCTAAAAAAAATCAGCAAAAAAGGACTGTGCACAAGCTGATAGCCTAATCACACCATCAGGATGCAGTTGGTAAGTACCTAAGAATGTACCAACATAGTATCATAAACTTAACACAAATACAACAATATCAAATGTCTAGAAAGCAGCAATCTCTGTTCACATGAGAAAACAAAACAGAGTGACTCAAACATATGATCAAGAGGCAGAGCTAAATAATATTTGTGAGAAATTGTCAGAAGTATGAGAGACAAAGTCTGACCATCCTGGCTTCTAAGGAATATTTTTGCTGAATTTCTTCCAACATAAACTTGTTTGTTTTTTTGATAGTCCGTGATACTTTTAATATTCACCTTCAACAGCATAATTTAAATGCAACAAATCTTCTGTTGTCTTCTTTACTCATTATCTATCTTTCACATGCATCTGAGGTTATTGAAAATATCACAGCTTTGGTCAGGCACACACTAGTCCTTATACTGACAGCTTGGCTTTTGAACATTTTAAAGAAGTCTTTGGCAGCAGATTTGCCTAACACAATACGTAATTTATTTTTTCCCCTTAGTGTGGGTACTTTTTTAAAACTTTTACAATTATGGTCCAATGCAGTATTTCTCCTTTTGTGACTGGCTAGTTTCACTCAATATAGTGTCCTCAAGGTTCATCCATGTTACGCAGTGGCTTGCAGCTTCCTTGTTATATTTCAAGGTAGCATAATATTCCATTATGTGTATGCACCAAAGTTTGTTTATCCTTCTTCCATTGGTGGGCACTTAGGCTGTTTCCATCTTTTTACTATTATAAATAGTCCTGCTATGAACATTGATGTGCATAGATCTACTCATGTTATGGCTCCTATTTCTTGTGAACACATATCAAGTGGAGGAATTGTTGGGTCATAAGGTATTTCTGTTTCCAACTTTCTGAGGAAGCACCATATTGTTTTCCAGAGTGCTTTGACCATTTTGAAATCCCACCAGCGATGTAGTCTTTCTACATTCTTGCCAGCATTTATTGACCTACTTTTTTAAATCTTTGCTGTTATTGCTGGTGTGAGATGATATCTCATTGTTGTTTTGATTTGCATCTTTCTAATGGCTAGTGATCATGAACATTTCTTCATAAGTTTGTTGGCTGCCTAGATCTCCCCCTTGGTGAAATGTCTGTTCATGTCCTGTGCCCATTTTTCAATTGGGTTATTTGTCTTTTTCTTTTTTCACTTTATACCATCCTAATTTATTCTATAAACAGTAATTGTTTGAAGATACCAATAACCAACTATTCTAAAAGTTAGCATTTAAATTTAAAAACACAGAGGCATTTAGTGGAAAAAACTGAAGATAGGAGGAATTTTTACACATGAAGAGTAAAATCTCATTGTTCACATGTTTACTTAAGAAGTGTCAATTGAGTTCATTTCAGTTCTCAGTCCACAGTCAGGGTTAGAACAGCTCATTTAGAGCAAAGTGTTTCACTCTTCACAGTGATTTTGGTCTTGATATTTTCCACAAATAAATATTTATCCACATTATTATTAGGATGTAGAATAAGTGCAGGAACATTTTCAGGGAAATAAAAAGTATACACATTCAAGTTGTCATACCCTGAAAAGAATTCTGTTTTACTGTAGTTATAAATCTTTTTACTAAATCCCATTTCAGGAAAAAAATAAATAATACCATAGGACTCACAAGTGAAGATGGCTTCACTGATGAAGCCTAAGGAAGCAGTAGGTGTTTTAAACTGCTGAAAGGAATTTTTTTTCACCACAGATTTACTCAGGGCAAGTGGAATACAATTAAGTGCTCTACAGCCCCCTCCCCCATTTTAAGAAAACTATAGGGCTCCAATAACCATATATGGATGTGAAAGCTGGACAGTGAATAAGGATGATCGTAGAAGAATTGATGCCTTTGAGTGGTGTTGGAGGAGAATACTGAGGGTGCCATGGACTGCCAAAAGAACAAATAGATCTGTTGGAAGAAGTGCAGCCAGAGTGCTCCTTGGAGGCCAGGATGGCTAAGCTTCGTCTCTCATACTTTGGACATATTGTCAGCAGGAAACAGTCGCTGGAGAAGGATGCCATGCTGGGTAAGGTGGAGGGTCAGAGAAAAAGAGGAAGACCCCTAACGAGATGGATTGGCCAGGTGGCATCATTGATGGCATCAAGTGTGGCAGCGGTAGTGAGGTTGGCCCAGGATTGGACATTGTTTCGTTCTGCTGTGCATGGGGATGCTATGAGTCGGTTCTGACTCAATGGCACCTGACAACAACAACATAGGGCCCCAGTAGCCTGTTCAGATCTACTTACAGCAATAAGAAACTTCTGGAACATAAACCACAAGTCAATCAATGCTTTCACTGTAACATCAACCAGAGTCTGAACCAAACTGGTATTAAATGCATGATTAATAACAATTACTTTCAGGAAAATAGATGATGCATGATGAGTTCACAGAACCAGGGGATGGTGACAGAGGAAGGAGGCGCATGCTGAAGACTGATGGTCTGCAGCTGCTTCCTGCTCAGCCTCAGCACATCACCTGTAACACAAGGGCATTCACCACACCCGGCCAAGTGTCAGGGTAGTCAGCCTGCAGCTGGGGATTCCTAGACTTCTCTGGGCTGAGGTGGTTTTTCGTCAATGATGCCTCTCTCTTTTCCTAGTTACAGGGTCTTGGAGGCTGCCAGGCGTCTTTAAAAATGTTTCACGATGTGTGCATTGGATGCTCTTAGGAGTCACTGAGGTTGGTGACTGTTGTAACTTCACTCTTGGGTCTGGATGTCCCATGTAAGTGGGTGATTCAGGTTGTATGGCACCGTAGGACTGTGATACTTCTGGAGTGGGGTTCAGGGAGGGCTGCCCTGAAGCAGAGGCTCTGTGGAAAGGAATGTTGATGACTTTGGATTAACCATGATTATAGGACTGATAAGAAGAGAAAGCTGTTGTTGATCCAAAGTCACAAAGACCAAAATTCATGGGTCCTGTGTTTGGAATCGTGCCATGAGCAGAAGACCTTGGCCCTGACACTGTAGGAGAATAGAGGAGTGGTGAAGGACCTAGGGTTGAAGATGGTAAGACCATGCACCGACACTTAGGGATAGCAGCTGGGTAAGAGCACATTGAAACCATTTAATCCAGCTGGAGAATGCACATAAAGATACTGCAACAAAGGGGGCTCTTTGGTGCATTTGTTTTCTTTTGAAGGCTTTTCAATCTCTATATTTGTTGAAGGATCTTCCCACTTGGGAGAAACAAAGTAGTTTACTGTAGCCTTTCTTGAAACCTTTGCATCAGGCAGTTGACCATTAACATGGATGACTTTGACGGGCATGGATTCCTTATGACTGACAGGTGATGTCTGTGAGATCTGAGGGTTTCTTGTGCATGACAAGGGATAGGGGGCTGTCTTCGTATTCCATACTTTGTTTTTTCATAGCGGGTCTTCCTCCCAGCCAGGCTTCCTCTCTTCACTGACACGCTTGTGAGCAGAAGGCACAGATGATAGCTCTGCTACTGAGACTTCTGAATTTCTTCTGTCCCCCTCTGAGTCTGATCCAGGAGGTAGACCCTCTGGAAGTCTCCCATACAGCATGAAGACTGAAGCAGAAGGCACATGCACCAAGGACTGACCAGCAAGCACAATAGATTTCAGATTCTCCACATTAGAGGCTACAAGAGTGTGCAGGACACATATTTGTCCATTCAGATCATTCTGTGTGGAGAGTGTCTTTGTGTCATTTGAAGAACAGAAAATGCTTGTTGGGTAAGGGATAATAAGAATATTCAGAGTCAAATGGAAGGATAGGGAAAGGAGGAAAAAGGTCCAACCTGTTTGATGGAGGTACCACAATCATACATTGACAGAGAACTTCCAGAGGTTCAAGCTGTATTCAGAAGAGGCTGTGGAAGGGGAGATATCATTGGTGATGTCTGATGGGCCTTGGCTGAAAGCAGAGAATATCCGAATGATGTTTACTTGTGCTTTATTGGATCATGACAAGCTATGGACAACATTGTGAAGTATAAGTATTCCAGAACACTTAATTGTACTTCTGAGGAATCTGTACCTGGACCAAGAAGCAGTTGTTCGAACAGAGCATGGAAACACTGAATGTTTTAAAATTAAGAAAGGTGTGCGACAAGGTTGTGTTCTTTCACCATACTTATTCAACCTGTATGATGAGCAAATAATTCGAGAAGCTGAGTTCTATGAAGAAAAATGGGGAATCAGGATTGGAGGAAGACTCATTACCAACCTGTGATATGCAGATGATACAACCTTGCTTGCTGAAAGTAAAGAGGACTTGAAGCACTTGCTGATGAAGATCAAAGAACACAGCTTTCTGTATGGATTACATCTCAATATCAAGAAAACAAAATTCCTCACCACTGGACCAATAAACAACATTCTTATCAATGGAGAAAAGATTGAAGTTGTCAAGGACTTCATTCTTCTTGAATCAACTATCAACACTCGCGGAAGCACCAGTCAAGAAATCAGACGACATATTGCAAATCTGCTGCACAGGAACTTTTTAAAGTGTTGAAGAGCAAAGATGTCAGCTTGAGGACTAAGGTGTGCCTGACCAAAGCCATGGTATTTTCAATAACCTCATATGGATGTGAAAGCTGGACAGTGAATAAGGAAGATTGTAGAAGAATTAATGCCTTTGAATTGTAGTGTAGGAGAAGAATACTAAAAGTGCCATGGGCTGCCAAAAGAAACAATAGATCCGTTTTGGAAGAAGTGCAGCCAGAGTGCTCCTTAGAGGCCAAGATAGCTAAACTTCGTCTCTCATATTTTGGACATATTTTCAGGAAGGACCAGTTGCTAGAGAAGAATATCATGCTTGGTAAGATGGAGGGTCAGAGAAAAAGAGTAAGACCCCAATGAGATGGATTGACCAGGTGGCAGCATTGATGTATTCAAGTGTGGCAGCAGTAGTGAGGTTGGCCCAGGATCAGACATTGTTTCATTCTGCTGTACATGGGGTCACTATGAGTCAGTTCCAACTTGATGACACCTGGCAACAACAACAACAACCACTGTCTTATTGGCAAAGTTATTGGCAAAGGTTCTGCTCTGTGCATTTTCTTCTATTTGCTGTTGGTAGACAGCTGCCAGACTTCCAGTTTCTAAGGAGTAGCCACCTAATCCTTGTTCTTCTCTGTAAGAAGAGCTGCTGGGTTCTGAGTTCACATTCCTCTTGATTCTGTCAAAATCTTGCACTGTGTTAAAGGAACTATGTTGAGCCAGCCTCTGCTTTGCACAAACTTCAATCTGGGAAAATATTTCTCTTTTCAATTCTGGTAAGACAGATGCAGAGACATCCATTAGTTGTTCATCCCTGATATTGAAGTCCAATGGCCCTATTCATTTGAAGGCTGATTTACGACCTTGTTCTTCATTTACATGCATTTTCTTTATCAGGGTCAAGTTGGTCAGAACATTGACTGTGACAGAGAAACATCGTACCTTTGTTTTAAAATTACTATGATCTGGAATATCTTGGCTTTCTTCTATCAGTATTTTGGCAGCCACATCAAGAGTAAAATTCTTGGTTTGGAATACGAGGAATAGCCTAACAAATTTCTGGCTCATAATTCTTAAAGACTTTTCTTTTCTACTATTTGCAGATGAAGAGGGATAGTCGGGTTCAGAGAAATCCAATAACAGTTGGTCCTGGGAATCGGGATACCCATCTTTTTTGCGATCCCCAAATTTATAATATATCAGGTTGGAGGTATGCCATCTGCTCTTCCTATTTCTGCTCTTCTCCTAGACTCTAGAGGTTCCTCAGAGTTTTTGGTGACTTCCATGCCAACTATACTGATTCTTGGCCACATGAGTGACCAGTGGCAGTGACTCCAGTACATTTACAATGTCATTGATACATCTCCTTTCAACGCCAAGACTGACAGCAACTGAGGTTAGTAGTTTTCTCTATTGACAAGGGATAACTTGGGTAGTGAGCTAGAAACTTCTGGCACAGAAGTCCTAAACTTTTATGTTTTCTGCTTGGCTTTTGCTTTTTATATTCATCCACAACACTATCTCCAACAACATAAAGTTGTAGAGCATCTGTAAATGCTTGTTTTTGATTGGGCCTGAACAGTCCCTTTTTCTTCTTTTGGTCACTTATGTCAGGACTAGTGACACTAATGAGCATCTTCAGATAAGCTGTGGATGTCTGTTGTTCTACTTGCTGTCAATCAATAAGCTTAACAGGAGTAATGGGATTTCTTTCTGGAGTGAAGATTTTTTGCTTTGATAAATTAATTCTTTCATAAATCATTTTTTATTAGAGTCTTCCATAATCGATCAACATATATATTTTCCTTTTGTGCATTTTCCCCATTTTTGATTGCAAAACCTAGTCTGGGCTGTCTGGGTTTGATCAGATCTTTTAGTGTTAAACAATTTACATCCATTCCTTCTTCACTAAGGAGGCTTCTAGCCTCTAACGGGAACTCTGCCACCCTGCTCCACGGAGATTTGCAGCTGGGAGGTTAGAGCAGCGACATTGGGTGGGGAAAATGAGGCGCACTGACCCTGTTTCCAAGTGCCCAGCACTGGCAGGGACCAGTGCCCGGGCGTCTGGGCAATGCCAGCTCTTCAACTCGCTGAGCGTGACCTATTTGTCTTTTTTTATAGAGGTGTTGTAGTTTCCTATATATTTTAGAAATGAGTCGCTAATCTATGGTGTTGTTGCAAAAGATTTTTTCCCATTCTTTGGGTTCCCTTGTTACTCTTTTGGTGAAGTCTTTTGATGCACGTAAGATTTTTATTTTTAGTATGTCCCAATCATCTATTTTGTCTACTTTTGTTTGTGTAATTTTGAAAATGTTTGGTAGTCTGAGTGTGCCCTTACATTTGTCTCTGCTTTTTCATTGACGGACTTTATAATTCTGGGATTCCCATTTAGGTCTTTAAGCCATGCTGGGCTGGTTTTTTGCAGAAGGCAAGGGGTAAAGGTCTACTTTCAATCTTTTAGATGTCGCTTTCCAGTTCTGCCAGTACTATCTCCTCCCCATGCAATATACTTAGGAATTTTGTCGAAAATCAGTTGGCTGTATGTGATGGGTTAATTTCTGGATTCTCGATTCTGTTCCATTGAGCTATGTATCTTTCATTTTACCAGTACCAAGCTGTTTTGACCACTGTAGCTAGGAAGTATATTTAGAAATCAGTGAGTGGGATTCTTCCAACTTTATTCTTCTTCTTAAGCAGTGGTTTGCTTATCCTGGGTCTCTTTCCTTTCCATATAAAGTTAGTAACTGTTTTTTCCATCTCTTTTAAGAATGTCGGAATTTGGTTTGGGATTTCAGTATATGTGTAGATTGCTTTGTGTACTATTGACAGTTTCACAATGATAAGTCTTCCTATCCAAGAGCATGATATATGCTTCCAGTTTTGTAAGTCTCTATTGGTTTCTTGTAGTAATGTTTTGTAGTTTTCTTTGTATAGGTCCTATGTTTCTCTGGTTATAGTTATTCCAATATATGTCTTCCTTTGGGTGGCTATTGTACATGGTACTGCTTTCCTGATGCCCTTTTCAGTAATAATAATGATGTCATTGTTACTATAGAGGAATCCAACTGATTTTTGCATGTTGGTCTTATACCCTGCCACTTTGCTAAATTTTCCCATAATGTCTAGTAGCTTTTTTACTGAGTCTTTGGGATTTTCTATGTATAGGATCATATCGTCTGCAAATAGAGAGACTTTTTCTTCCTGTTTGGCAATTTGAATGCCTTTAATTTTCCTATCTTGCCTTATAGTTCTGGCTAAGACTTCCAGCATAATATTGAATAGGAGTGGTGACAAAGGTCATCCTTGTCTGCTTCCCATTATCAGAGGTAAGGCTTACAATTTTTCTCCATTGAGAGTAATGTAGGCTGTTGGTTTTGTATATATGTTCTTAATTATGTTGAGGAATGTCCCTTCAATTACCACTTTGTTGAGTGTTTTCATCAGGAATGGATGTTGGATTTTGTCAAATGTCTTTCTGCATCAATTGATATGAACATTTGGTTCTTTTGCTTTTTCTTATTTATATGGTGGATTACATTAATTGTTTTTCTAATGTTGAACCATCTTTGCATCCCTGATATGAAATCCACTTGGTCATGATGTATTATCTTTTTGATGTGCTGCTGGATTCTGTTGGCTAGGATTTTGTTGAGAATTTTTGCATATATGGTCATGATGGATATTGGTCTACAATTTTCTTTCTTAGTGGTGTCCTTCCTTGGTTTTGGTATGAGGGTTATGATTCATAAAATGTATTAGGAAGTTTTCCATCCTCTTCTATATTCTGGAATAATTTGAGTAGAAATGATAATAGCTCTTCCCTGAATGTTTGGTAGAAGTCATTAGTGAAGCCATCCGAAACTGGACTTCTTTTTGTTGGCAGTTTTTTGATGATCTGATCAATTTCTACTTTTGTTATGGGTCTGTTCAGGTTTTTACTTCAGTTTGTGTAAGTTTAAGTAGGTCGTGTTTTTCTAAAGATGTATCCATCTCTTCTAAGTTTTCAAATTTGTAGGAGTACAACTCTTCGTAGTATTCTCTCATTATCCTTTTTATTTCCTTTGGTTCTGTTGTGAAATCACCTATGTTATTTCCAATGTGTGTTATTTGTGTATCAAAGTCTACCATTATAATTGTAGACTTGTCTATTTCTTTCTTCAGTTCTAGCAGGGTTTGCTTTATATAGCTTGGTGCTCTTTCATTAGGAGCATAGATATTTATTATGTTATGTCATCTTGCTCAATTGACACTTTAATCATGAGATAATGTCCTTCTTAATGTCTTATGCTGGTTTTTGTCATAAAGTTTATTTTATCAGAGATTAGTATTGCCACTTCTTCTAGTTTACTATTGAAATTAGCTTGTTATTTTGTTTGTTTGTTTGTTTTGTTTTTGTATTTTTTCAATTTTAGTCTGTTTTTGTCTTTGTGTGTAAGGTGTGTCTCTTTCAGACAGCCTAATGAAAGATCTTGTTTTCTTATCCATTCTGTCACTCTCTGTCTCTTCACTGGTGCATTTGATTAATTGACATTCAGTGTAATAATTGATAAGTATGAATTAATTTGTCTCATTATGTTAATTTTTGTGGTGCTGTCCAATCCTTTATTGTGGATGCCTTCTTGTGTTGAGTTCATGTTTTATTTGTGCTATTTCTTGTAAGTTTCTTCTTAGTTTTAATGTTTCCTTGTTCTACTTGGATCTTCATTTTCATGGTAAGTTGTGAAGTATTAACTTTCTTTGAGGTTACCCTATAATCTATTAACTTTTCCTTCCATTTAAGACAGTCTATTGAATCCTGCACTCTCCCTGACCTCCTCACCACTGGATCTCTGTTCCTATGTTTATTCCCTTCTTTGACATTGTTATTATTTTAATCTTTGATTGGCTTCACAGGTCCTCTGAATTGATTGTTTTAATTTTGTTCTGTTCTGAATTCTGCTGTCAACTGCATTCTGGATTGTATTGACATATCTGTCAGTCTCTAGTTGTTGTCTGTTCTTGTTGGTTTTCATTCCAAAGAAACCCCTTTAGAATGTTTTGAAGCACTAGATTGACTTTGGAAAAATCTGTTAGCTTCTGTTTATCCTGGAATGTTTTGATTGCACCATCTTATTTGACTCACAGTTTTTCTGGGTAGACAATTCCTGGTTGGTAAGTTTTTTTCTTTTAGGGTTTCATATATGCCTTACCATTGTTTCTTTCCTGCATGGTTTCTGCTGAGAAGTCAGACCTTAATCTGATTTGCTTGCCTTTGTAAGTAACACTTCTCTTTTCCTTAGCTACTTTAAGGATTCTCTCCTTGTCTTTGATTTTGGAGAGTTTGATTGTAATATGTCTTGGTGATTTTCTTTTGTGGTATATCCTTCCTGGGGTTCATTCAGCTTCTTGAATGCTTATCTTCTCATCCTTCAAGATGTTAGAGAAATTTTCTTCCAAAAAAATCCTCAAGTGTCTCCTCTTTGGACTTTCTTGATTCTTTCTGTTCCAGAATTACAATAATTCTTAACTTATTATTATCCAGCATGAATCTTTGACTCTCCAGATTTTTTAAATCCTTTTTTCTTTTTGCTCTTATATCTTAGCAATATTGAGTGATTTGTCTTCCAGATCACTGGCTCTTGCTTCCTTCTCTTCAATTCTGCTCCTTTTCCCTTTCAGTTTATTGTACATTATATATTTTATTAATCATCTGGACCTCCTTTTGCAGGCTTTGGATTGTTTCCAATGCTATGTCTATCTTGTTTGATTGCTCCTGTAGCACTTTCCTTACTTCTTCCTTATTTTCTCCACCTCTCTGTGGAGCCATGAGCTCTGATAGTGTAGTGATTATGAATTGGGCTGCTAACCTCAGGGCTAGTAGTTTGAAACTACCAGCTGTTCCATGGAAGAAAGATGAGGCTGTCTGCTCCTGTAAAGATTTACAGTCTCAGAAATCCTGTACAGGGTTGCTATGTGTCAGAACCGACTCCACGACACATAACAACAACAACAACTCTGTGGAGCATTTGAATTTGTCTCCAGGTCATTTTTTTAAAAATCCTTCTTAGGAAGATCCAAAGCCTGCTCTGCTTCTAATGGCAGTCTATGTCTACCTCCAGCTCATTTATCTCAGTTACTCTTTTCTTTTTTTGGACATGTGCTGAGATCTTTTGTTATTATTTCTTGGACATTTTCAATAGTCATATGCCTTTTCAATTATTCAATGAATGTATGTTGCAGTGTTGTTAAGCTTACTGAATATCTCTTGGTGGATATGACCTGGAGATAGGCTTCCCTTTCATATTTATTGCCTAGAAGCTGGTATTGGCTCCTGTCCAGATGGTGAAATATTATGGAGTATGCTTGTATCTTAGCTATTTGACCACAGTTGAAAATGAGATCAAAAGGATGAAAAACAGGAACAATATTAAAGCATAGACATAAAGCACCACTCAAAAACAAAAACAAAACTATAACCATAGCCAACTTACAAGTAGCCTTTGCTGCACAGATCAATGTATGTGCACTGTGGAAACCTTCATCGGTGGATGGAGGTGTCCACTCGATCAGGCCTCTCTTCTAGTCACCACTGTGGAGATGCACAGACAGATACTGAGAAATGAATGGGAAAAAAAAGAAAAGATTGTCTATTATTTTTATCTCTCGTGGTCAGTTATGTATATGAGTATGCACAGCATAATTCTCAAAATAGCTGTATATAGTAGTTGGTGTTGGCTCTTGCTTTTTAAGTTGGGATTTTACAAGGTGCACATAGTTTGGCTGTATGGCCAGACCTGCTGTTTCTTGTTAGGTAAGGCAGGAATAAAGGGTCCTTCCCAGGTAAATTTTATGGCTGAGTCTCAGAATCAGTTGTCATAAGAAGCAGCCAAACAATCAGCCTGTGGGACAGCTAGGGCTTCCAGGGACTTCCTCCTTGTGCCATGGGAAAACTGTGGTCACAACGTTGGACTCCTTTGGAGTTGTGCTCCCACCCACCTGAAGGTGTCCGGGTTGTGCATAGAGGGTGTGACAGGCCAGAGCAGGAAAGAAAATTGTAAAATCTGTCACACCTCCTTTTCACTGTATTAACCTGGCTCTGGCCCTGCCCTCTGATCGCAGCCCAGGCCAAGGGGCCCACAGGCAGAGACCTGATGGATTCAGATATTGACATGCTTTCTCTCCACAGTCCAATTTCTCCACCAGTGGGTACAGAAAACTGATGCCCCACACTTTATATTACATCCAAAGCTCTAGAGCTTCTCTAGGAAAACACCTTCTCTGGTTTTTCTGTGCCTACACTCAGGAGCCTCTCTCAGCTGTCTCTGCTTCTCCTGCCCATAAACCAGAAGTCAACATTTTGATTTTGTTTGTGATAAAAATTTGGAAGACAACTATCTGGCCAACTGATTGGAAGAAATCTGTAATTCTGCCCATTCCAAAGAGAGATGACCCAACGGAATGCAGAAATCATTGGACAATATCATTGATATTCCATGAGAGTAAAGTTTTACTAATGGAAATAGAGAAATAGCTGCAAGTATACATTAATAGAGAACTTCCAGAGGTTCAAACTGGATTCAGGAGAGGCTGTGTAATGAGGGATATCATTGCTGATGTCCAATGGATCTTGGCTGAAAGAAGAGAATATCAGAAAGATGTTTACCTGTGCTTTATTGACTATGCAAAGGCTTTTGATTGTATTGATCATGATATGCTATGGACAACATTGTGAAGTATGAGTATTCCTGAACACTTAATTATGCTCATAGGAAATCTGTGCATGGACCAAGAAGCAGTTGTTTGAACAGAATATGGGAACACTGAATGTTTTAAAATTAAGAAAGTTGTGTGACAAGGTTATATTCTTTCATCATACCTATTCAGTTTATATGCTGATCAAATAACCTGAGAATCTGAGTTCTATGAAGAAAAACATGGAATCAGGATAGGAGGAAGACTCATTAACAACCTAAGGTATGCAGATGATATAATCTTGCTTGCTGAAAGTGAAGAAGACAAAATATTTGTTGATAAAGATCAAAAACCACAGCCTTCAGTATGGATTGCATCTCAATGTAAAGAAAACAAAAATCATCACCACTGGACCAATAAACAACATTCTTGTCAACAGAGAAAAGATTGAAGTTGTCAAGGACTTCATTCTTTTTTGATCAACTATAAACTTTAATGGAAATAGCAGTCAAGAAATCAAATGATGTATTGCATTAGGCAAATCTGCTGCACAAGACCTTTTTAAAGTGTTGAAGAGCAAAGATGGCAGCTTAAGGACAAAGGTATGTCTGACCCAAACCATGGTATTTTCAATAACCTTATTTGCATGCATCTGGACAATGAATAAGGGAGCCCATAGAAGAATGTCTTCTTTTGAGAAATGGTGTTGGAGGAGAATATTGAAAGTGCCATAAGTTGCCTAAAGAACCATCAGATCTGTGTTGGAAGAAGTGCAGCTACAATGCTCCTTGGAGGCCAGAATGGCCAAACTTCATTTCTCATTCTTTGGACATATTGTCAGGAGGTACAAGTTACTGGGGAAGAAAATCGTGTTTGATAAGGTGGAGGGTCAGATAAAAGAGGAAGACCCCCAGCAAGATGCATTGGGTAAGTGCCAGCATCAGTGGGCTCATGTGTGGTAACAATTGTGTGGTTGACCCAGGACTGGGCAGTGTTTCTTTCTGCTGTGCATAGGGTCACTATGCGTCAGTATCAACTCTATCACACCTAAAAACAACCACAAATACAATATTACATGCAATATTATCTGGGGCTGCACATTATTTTATTTTAAAATATGGTATTTTAAAAATAATTAAGTGTGTCATTGCAATTGTGCTGTTAAACTCTATATATGTTTGTGGAAGAAATATAAAATTGGAAGCTGTCAAAAATTAAATGGAAACCATACCAAGTGCTGTGGTCTTTTATATTCTTCAGTAATTTTTTTTAAGTCTTTGCTTTCAGACAGGAAGGTTGTTTCATCTGCAAATCCATTGGATAAACAATGTTTTGTTGTGAAGTGCCATTGAGTCAGTTCCGAACCATAGCGACCCTGTATAGGGTTTCTGCGAAGCAGCTGGTGAGCTTGAACTGAAGACCTTGCAGTTCAAACTGGCTTTGCAGTCTGGCACATTAACACACAGTGCCACACCAGGACTCCGGGTAAAGAATAGAGAATGGAAAATTTTTACTGTGTCTAATAATAAAAACCTTGTTGTTTGCCGTCTAATCAGTTCCAACTCATAGCAACCCTGTACAGAGTTTCTGAAGTTATAAATCTTTATGGGAGCAGAAAACCTCATTTTTCTCCTGTGGAACAGCTGGTAATTTTGAACTGCTGACTGTGAGATTAGCAGCCCCATTCATAACCACTACACTACCAGAGCCTAAATTTCCTTAAAAAGTATGTTTGTAGAATTATTGATATCAAAGCAAATTCTTTTGTGGAAATCCTGGTAAAGATTTAGAACAGGGATTGTTGTTGTTTAAGTGTCATCGAGTCAGTTCCAACCCATAGCTACCCTGTATAAGGTTTTTGAAGAGCAACTGGTGAGCTTGAACAGCCGGCTTTCTGGTTCAAATGACTTTTCAGTCTGGTGCATTAACTCACATTGCCACACCAGGACTCCTAGAACAGGAGTTGTAGAACATAGATAGGGAATGTTTTTTTGTTTTTTGTTTTTTTCTGCAAAGGGCTATTTGGATATTTATAACATTATTTGTGGGCCATGCAAAATTATCAACTTCAAAATTAGCCTCCTATATTTCAGCAAACATTTAGAAGTGACTCTTGTGTGACATTGTGGGTTAATGTTCTAGACCGCAATGTCCACTTATCCCACAAGGCTGGTGGTTTAAGTTCACCAGCCACTCCTCAGAAACCCTCTACATGTTCACTGTGTGTTAGAACCAACTCAATGGCACTTAACAATAACAACAAAAATGTAATGAAGACCTGGTGTAGCATTGTGGGATAAAGCATTGGACCACAAAGTCAGTTTGAACAACAAGGTTGGCATTCAAACTCACTAACCCCACTTGGAAACCCTATACATAGTTGGTATAACTTGACGGCACTTAACAACAACAACAATATAATAGCTGGAACTGTGGTTCCGTTGACAGGGTCAAACCAAATTATTTTTCTCCAATCTTAGAAAATATGCATAGTGCCAACAATAGAATGTTGCTAGAAATGTGGATACTAAACGTGATTCTGGTGAGGCTTCAAAAGAAAATGATTGGACAATGCAGAGGCAAAGAATTTATCTGATTTGTGCTCACGAGGAACTTGTATATAGGTCTACAGGCAGTAATTTGAACAGAAAAAGGGAAAACTTAAAAGGTTAAAACCAGGAAAAGTATGTGCCAGGTATATCTATCTTCATCATAGTTTATCACTCTGTATGCTGAGTAAATAATCTGAGAAGCTGGACTATTTGAAAAAGAAAGGGACATCAGGAATGGAGAGAGATGCATTCATAACCTGAGACATGCAAATGACACAAGTTTGCTTGCTGAAAGCAAAGAGGACTTGAAGCACTTACTGATAAAAACCAAATAATACAGTCTTCTGTATGAATTACAAGTCAATGTAAAAAAAAAACCAAAATAACCATAATTCATCAACAGACAACACCATGATAAATGGAGAAAAGATAAATGCTTTCAAGGATTTCATTTTACTCAGATCCACAAAGCATTGCTGATGAAAGCAGCATTCAATAAATCAAAGGACATAGTGCACTGGTCAAATCTGCTACAAAAGTTTTTTGTAAAGTATTAATGAGTAAGATGTCAGTTTGAAGGTTAATGTGAGCCTGACACAAATTATGGTATTTTCAAACACCTCATATGCATGTGAATGTTTGACATGGCATGACAAAACCTGGGGACGAATTGATAGATTTGTATTCTGGTATAGAAGACGGAATGATGACAAAACTTCTCAGGATTTGCTATAAGGAGGGTCCACTCTCTAAGTTCTAAGGTAAGCCTTACAGTGGACAGCCCCACCCACTACTAGAGGTTTCTAAGGTGAACAAACACTGCCTGTGGAGCAAGGTGACTGTACATTTGTCCACAGTTTTATTTTTGTTTCAAAGTGGTGGTTTTTGTCTCTGCTTTTATATGGCTTCCACTCTTGGTCCTTTTGTTCACAAATTTTTTTCCTGGAAGTGGGAGCATTTTCTCTTTACATTACCCAAGAAGAGTCAGCAATCATGGCCATCTAGCCAAGCTACAAGCATACCTCATAATACTCCACCATTGAACAACAGCCAATAACAGCTGCTAAGCATTACATGTGAAAATGGAAGCCTATCTCCTGATCATATCCACCAAGAGATATCCAGTAAGCTGAATAACACGACAACAAAAACCTATTTAAGCATTTAAAAAACCATAGAACCACTGGAAATGACAAACAAGACAATATCTCAAAACATGCCCCAAATCAGAAAAGAGTAACTGAGACAAATGAGTTGGAGACAGACAAAGGCTCCCCAGAAGAGGCAGAGCAGGTTTTGAATTTGTCTGAGAAGGAATTCAGAAGAATGATATAAAAAGAAATTCAAATGTTCTGAAAAAAGGTGGAGGAAAACAAGGAAGAAGTCAGGTAAGTACTAGAAGAGAGATCAAACAAAATTGATACAGCATTGGAAACAATTAAAAAACCTGAAAAAAAGAGCTCCAGATGATTAATAATGAAATATCAGAAATGGACAATACAATGAAAGGGAAAAGGAGCAGAATAGAAGAGATGGAAGCCAGAAATAGCGAGCTGGAAGACAAATCTCTCAATACAGCTAAGATAGAAGAACAAGCAGAAAAAAAGATTTAAAAAAAAAATTGATGAAAGTCTAAGATTCATGCTGGAAAACATGAAGAGGAGCAATTTAAGAATTATTGGCTTTCCAGAACAGCAAGAATCAGAGAAGTTAGTTGAAGAGCTTCTGGAAGAAAATTCCCCTAACATTTTTCTTCTCCTGTGCACATGGAACATTCTCAAGAATTGACCATGTGTTAGGTCACAAAGCAAGCCTCCATAAATAGACAGACATCAAAAATAAGAAAAAGTATCTTTTCAGACCACAATGTTATATAACTAAAAATCAACAATAAGAAGACCAAGGAAATACAGTTGAATACATTGAAGCTGAATAACACCTGCTAAAAAGCGAATGTGTAAAAGAAGAAATTAAATGTGAATCCACAAACTTCCTAGAACAAATGAGAAAGAAAACACAATATACCAAATTGTATGGGACACAGTGAAAATGATGCTTCCAGGACAATTTATTGTAATAAAGGAACACAATAAAAAAGAGGAAAGAACAAAAATTAACACATCAACACAATATTTCCAACAATTAGAAACACACCAACAAAGGGATCCTACAAGCACCAAAAGAAAAGAAACAATAAAGATAAGAGCAGAAATAAATAAGATGGAAAACTATAGAAATAATCAACCGGACAAAAAGGTGGTTCTTAGAAAGACTTAATAAAATTTACAAACCCTTGGCAAACCTAACAAAAGAAAAGAGGGAGAATCCACAAGTAACTCGCATTAGAAACCACATGGGTGATGTCACAACAGAATCAAACAATATCAATAGGATAATTACAGAATAAGATGAAGAGTACAACTAAAACAAATTAGAAAACTTAGAAGAGATGGATGCATTTTCAGAAAAACACAACCTACCTAAACTTACTCAGATTGAAATGGAAAACTTGCACAGACCTATAACAAAAGAAAAAAATGATCAGGTTATGAAAAAAAGCCCAACAAAAAGAAGTCCAGGTCCAGAAGGCTTCACTGGTGAGTTCTACCAAACATTCAGGGTAGTACTGTCACCAGTTTTATGCAAATTATTCCAGAATATAGAAGACGATGGAATACTTATTAATACTTTTTATGAAGCAAATATAACCCTCATACCAAAACCAGGGAAGGATATCACTAAGAAACAAAATTATAGAACAATAACCCTCATGAACATAGATGCAAAAATTCTCAACAAAATCCTAGCCAACAGAATCCAGCAGCACATCAAAAAAATAATACATCATGACCAAGTATGTTTCATAAAAGGGATACAAGGATGGTTCAACATTAGAAAAACAATCAACTTAATCCACCATAGAAATAAGAAAAAGGAAAAGAACCACATGATCATATTGATTAGTGCAGAAAAGGAATTTGACAAAATCCAACATCCATTCCTGATAAAAACAATCAACAAAGTAGGAACTGAAGGAAAATTCCTCAACATAATTAAGAGCATATATACAAAACCAACAGCCTACATCACTCTCAATAGAGAGAAACTGAACGCCTTCCCTCTGCAAATGGGAACTAGACAAGGATGCTCTTTGTCACCAATCCGAATCAAAACTGTTTTGGAAGTCTTAGCCACAGCTATATTGCATGATAGAGAAAATAAAGGTAATAAAATTGGCAAAGAAAAAGTAAAACTCTCTCTATTTGCCGACATTATGATCTTATACATAGAAAATCCCAAAGACTAAGTAAAAAAACTAAAAAAAAAAAAAAACTATTAGAAATATATTGTGCTCAGGCCCCTCCTCTAGCCAGCACTGTAGAGGTGTACAGATAGATATTGAGAAGTTAATGGGAGAAGATTGTTTACTATTTTTGTCTCTGAAGGTCAGTTAAGTACCTGCATGTACACAGTGTAATACTTGAAATAGTTGCATCTTTTTATGTTGGGGTTTTACAGATTGTTCATATGGTTTCTCTGTCAGGCCAAACCTCCCTTTTTTCTTGCTGAGTTGTTGTTGTTAAGTGCCATCGAGTCAGCACGGACTCATAGCGACCTTATGCACAGCAGAACAAAACAATGTCCAATCCTGGGCCAACCTCACTACTGTGGCCACACACTGAGTCCATCAATGCTGCCACCTGGCCAATCCATCTCATTGGGGGTCTTCCTCTTTTTCTCTGACCCTCCATCTTACCAAGCATGATATCCTCCTCTAGCGACTGTTCCCTCCTGAAAATATGTCCAAAGTATGAGTGAAGAAGTTTGGCCATCTTAGCCTCTAAGAAGCACTCTGGCTGCACTTCTTCCAAAACAGATCTATTGGTTCTTTTGGAAGTCCATGGCACTTTTACTATTCTCCTCCAACACCATAGTTCAAAGGCATCAATTCTTCTACGAACTTCCTTATTCATTGTCCAGTTTTCGCAACCATAGGAGGTTATTGAAAATACAATGGCTTGGGTCAGGCAAACCTTAGTCTTCAAGCTGACATCTTTGCTCTTCAACACTTTAAAAAGTTCACGTGCAACTGATTTGCCTAATGCAGTAGTTCATCTCATCTCTTAACTGCTGCTTCCATGAGTGTTGATAGTTGATCCAAGAAGAATGAAGTCCTTGACAACTTCAACCTTTTCTCCATTGACAAGAATG
>NW_006408996.1:956754-959016 GCF_000296735.1 Chrysochloris asiatica | reverse complement strand
ACAACTCTTCTGGTCTTCAATCTTTAGTGTTTAATGTATCAAATCTACTCTTCAGATGATCTATAAATTCAGGTGGGATATATTCAAGGTCATATTTTGGATCTTGTGGACTTGTTTTCATTTTCTTCAGCTTCAATTTGAATTTGCACATGAGTAACTGATGGTCCATTCCACAGTCTGCCCCGACCTTGTTTTTACTGATGATATGGAGCTTTTCCATCGTCTCTTTCCACAGATGTAGTCAATATTATTTCTATGTGTTCCATCTGGCGAGGTCCATGTGCATTGTCGTTTGATATGCTGTCTAAAGTCCATGGTAGAGGGGCTGAAAACCCAGAGAAAACCCTGCTGGGTAGGCAGAGGTTAATGGTCCCACACTAGTTAACTTTTGCAGTGGGATCCATGGTTAGAAGTCAAAAGCAGCAGCCAAAGAATTTGTCCTTGGACCGATGGGGCTTTTTCTATTTGTGTTGTAGGAAAGCTGTGGTCTCAACACTGAACTTTTTTGGGGGTGCACACCCAGATGCCTGAAGGCATCCAGGACCATCAAGTGAGAAAAATGGAGATTGGGACCCTACCCAGAGAGGCAGTGATGCCAGGGATGGACACAGAAACAATGACATGGAGTGATGTAGTGGCTGGGAACACTGGACTCAGGGAGGGAGAAGGGCTGTGTGCTGGCAGCCAGGGGTTGGGGGAGATGATGTGGCTGTGTGGTGTACTCTTTGGTTATTTGGAAGGAATTGTAATCAGTGCAATGAAGCAAAATACAATAGCATGAGTGTAAAGCTGATGTTCTCACATGTAAACCTCACAATAAAAAATAAAAATAAAAATAAATTAAAAAACAAAACAAAAAACAATAATAGTACTTCCTGTTTTGGAGGCAGCAGAAGCAGAATCATATAGGAAAGGTTCCATGGGAGAGGGGCTGAAAACCCATAGAAGCTGCTTTCATGGAAAATTACAGAGCTCTGGATCAAGCATAAGATGCAGGGTGTCAGTTTCCCACACCCACCGGAGGAAAAAAATCACTTTATAAAGGACAATATTGTGATTTAGGAATCAATCAGGACACAGGACTTCCTCTCCAGCCACCCTGCCCAGGTTGAGGTCAAAAGGCAAGGCTACAGTCAGACCAACATATTGAACTAGAGCACAATTAAAGAGCTGGAAGCCAAAGCCAGTGAGCTGGAAGACAAATCTCTCAATACTGCTAAAATATAAGAGCAAGCAGAAAAAATAATTTAAAAATCTGAAGACAGTCAAGATTCATGCAGGATAACATGAAGAGGAACTTAAGAATTATTGGCATTCCAGAACAGAAAGAATCAGAGAAGTCCACAGAGGTGATAGTTGAAGAGCTTCTGGAAGAAAATTTACCTAACATCTTGAAGGATGAGAAGATAAACAATCAAGAAGCTGAATGTACGCAAAGAAGGATAGACCCCCAAAAGAAAATCACCGAGACATATAATAATCAGGCTCTCCAAAATCAAAGAAGAGGAGAGAATCCTAAATGAAACCAGGGAAAAGAGAAATGTTACTTACAAAGGCAAGCAAATCAGATTAAGCTCTGACTTCTCAGAAGAAACCATGCAGGCAAGAAGACAATGGGGAGACATATATAAAACCCTAAAAGAAAAAAACCTGCCAACCAAGAAGCTTCTATACAGCAAAACTGCCAATCAAATATGATGGTGCAATATAAACATCCCAGGATAAACAGAAGCATAGAGATTTTATCAAAGCCAATAAAGCACTTCAAAACATCTTAAAGGAAGTTCTTTGGACTGAAAACCAACAAGAACAGACAACAACCAGAGATTAACAGACATGGCAACACCACCTGAAACTAAGATGACAGATAGCAGAGTCCAGAACAGAACAAAATTACAACAACTAATTCAAAGGAGGAGGGAGGTCAACAAAAGATCACATTAATAACAATGTTAAAGAAAGGAAAAATATAGGAACAGAGATAGAGGTGTTGAGGAGGTCAGATAGATTACAGCATACCACAGACTGTTTTAAATGGAGGGAAAAGTCATGAGACTATAGGGTAACCCCAAAGAAAATTAATATTTCACAATTTACCATGAAAATGAACATCCAAGCAAAACATGGTAACATGAAAACTAAGAAGAAAGCGACAAAAAATAGCACAAAAAACACTAATTCAGCACAACAAGGCATGCAGAAGAAGGAACAAAGAGCACTACCAAAAAATTAACATAATGACACAAATTAATTCATACCTAT